>NW_006399820.1:7206461-7210533 GCF_000299155.1 Elephantulus edwardii | reverse complement strand
ATCAGTGGTGACAATTCTATCTTCTGTTTCACTGGTTCTGTGTTCCATCCCTTCAGCTCTCTTCATGTGTCCCTCCATCATGTTGACAGCATCTGAAACCTTGGACCTTATGTTTTTGAATCACGGTTTCTTGTTTTTTCAGTGCCTGTAATGCCTCATTAGTTTTATCTGATTTTTTTTTTTAGCTCCTCTTGATTTTTTGCAGTGTCCTGTAATTCTTCAAGTTTGTTTTTCATGAATTGAAGATATTCAATCATTATTCTTTTGAGTTTTATGTCCGATAGTTCCATTAGACTTCTGGATTCAGGAAATCCATTGCTAATGTGCCACTTTTGGGGATGATATCTTGCTTTGAGCTTGGGTGGGGAGTGAAGTAGTCTTCTTTGGGGCATTACCATAGTAGAGTTTTTCATGCCTGAAATGCTTAAGATCATTGTTGCTTTTATTGTGTGTCTACATCACCTAGAAGGTCTTCTTTCCCTGACACTCTACTTCTCTAAGTGTGATATAATTCTTCAGAAAATGACCCCTCCTGATAACATGCCCAAATTATGTGAAACCAGTCTCATCCTTGCTTCTAAGGAGTACTTTGGTTGTCCTCCTTCCAAGAAAGATCTGTTTATTTTTTTTTGTTAGTCCATAGTATATTCAATATGCTTCAATACTGCTTCAAGGCATCACTTCTTCATTTTTCCTCATTCATTGTACAACTTTCACATGCATAAGAAACAACTGAGTAATAGGGGTTTTTTTTAATATTTAGGTTCTTGATCTGATGTCACTGCTCCAGGAGAAGATTGGGCATGCACCTAAGCAGATGCACGTAGGGTGGGTGCATGTGCAGTCACACATGTGGGCTGAAGGAGAAGGGAGACACACACTCAGATGCACATGGGAAAGGGGTGGTGGTGGGGGGAGACCTGAATGGAAAACCAGGAAGCCTTGCTTTTCCTCTTGAGAACTGTGTCTTCCACCTAGTTGAGCTCCAGCTGTCTCACTCCTTCCTGCTGCAGGTGATGGGGTCCCACAATTGGTCCAACATTCAGCTGTGATCCCCTCTAAATTTCCACTCAATTTCCCACTGTCCTTCATGCTTATGGAGGGTGGGTCCTGCTGTGGCTCTCTGCTCCCTGCTGGAGCTTGCTACTCCCTACTTTGGCTCACTGCACCCCGCCGAGGCTCGCTGTACCCTGCCAATGCTCACTATACCTCACCAATTCTTGCAGCTCCTGCAGCTCTCAAATGTCCACACCAGTCCACAGCAATGTTTGCAGAAGCACTTAAATATATATACTCCCTTTTTGGCCCAAGGCCTGTAAGGCCAAAGGTCTGACAGCAGTTTGTTCTCCAAAGAACCTGAATGACCAAGGAGGAAGCCTGTTGTTCTCTTCTGGAAGCGGCTTCTCACCTCCATTGTGGGGCCAGGACCTCCCTGTTGCCTGAGTTAAGGGGTAATGTGTGGTCAAGCCAGACAGCAGTTTGTTCCCCAAAGTACCTGCTTGCTCCTGGTGGGTGGGTCCCACAGTGACTCTGCTGATAAGTTCTGGCCTGGACTTGGCTGGTAACTTCTGCTAGGGCCCTTGGCTCACTGCTCCTTTGGCTCCCAAACTAATAACGTTAATAAATGTTCTGACTAAAATTTCCATTGTCCACATCATGACATATCATTCTCTGTATACCACATAAGTTTCTCTGGTGGCCCATTTCTATGTAGCCTGCTGCTCCTACAGCTCCTTACACTGTTTCCTCTGCTGCTGCCATCTTGGTTTCCTCTTGCCTTCATTTTTATGTAATTGGCTCTCACATATTTGTTTAGTAATCTGTGAACATGCTTATAAGTTTGTGCCAAGAAATTTGGAAGAAAGCTTGCCAACTGACTGGAAAAAAACAATCTATATTTGTTCCCATTCCCAAGAAATGTGATGCAACAGAATGTGGAAATTGTTGAAAAAATATCATTGTCATCATATGTAAGCAAAATAATGTTGAAGATTGTGCAAAAATGGTTAGAACTTTACACTGACAGAGAAAGAACTTCCAGAAATTCAAGCTAGGCTTAGAAGAGACATTGCATGAGGGATATCATTGCTGATGTCATATGAGTCTTGGCTGAAAGCATAATATATTAGAAGAATGTCTATTTATGCTTCATTGACTATGTAAAGACATTTGACGGTGTGGATCATAACAAACTATGGATAACTTGAGAAGAAAGGGAATTCAATAACACTTAATTATGCGTATGAAATCTACACCTAGGTCAAGAAAGTGTTGTCCAAACAGAGCAAGGCAACACTGCAGGTTTTAAAATCAGGAGAGATGTGTAACAGGTTTGTAACATCTCTCCATACGTATTTATTCTGTATGCTGAGTAAAACGTTATATAAGTTGGACTTCATAAAAAATAATGTTGCATCAGGTTGGAGGAAGGCTCATCAGCAGCTTGCATTATGCAGATGACAATACCTTGCTTCCTGAAATTGAGGAGGACTTGAAGTGCTTGTTGCAGAGAACCAAGAACTGAAGCCTTCAATATACATTACACCTACCACTGGGCCAATAGCAACCTTATGACAGATGAAGAAATATACTCAAAGGGTGGAGGGACAGCAAGGGAGAGGAAGACCTTGGAATAGATGAATTGATATAGTAACTGGGGAAATAGGGTTAGAGTGTCAGAGTCAGTAAACCTGGCTCAGAAGAGGGGAAGTGGTCTTCAGAGCTGCTGTACATGGGGGCCCTATGGGTTGCAGGTGACTCGACGACACAACTACAACAACAACATGAGTCATATGCAAGTCAATGGCATTTAATAAGAACAATGACTAATAGCATTATATTAATGGCTTGGACTTTGAAACTCCTTATGCTTTACAAATTAAGAACAATCCAAGAAAAATTCTCATATTTACTAATTCTCATGTAAAAACAAAACTAGAAAGTCTTTGGAAATGTAAGTAAAGATTATTATTTTTATTTTATGTAATTTTTTTATTTTATAGAAGAAATAGTGATACTATTTACTCTTAGACATTTTTCTCTTGTGTGTTGAAATATAGCTTAATTTAGAAGAATAGAATCTATATGACATTAGGACCTTCCATATTAAGTGGTGAGAGTTCTGGTGACATAGTCTGTGGCGAGTTCTGCTGATAACTCAAAGGCTGTTTGTCTGGTAATTTGTAGCCACCAGTGATTCAAACCCATCAACTATAGCACAGGAGAAAAAGATAACACTCTACTTCTATAAAAGTTACATAGAGAAACAGTATGGACTAATTCTAGTCTTTCCTATATAGATGTTACAGTATCGGTACTTTTAATTAAAAGTATATACAACCTGAACCAGTTGCCATTGAATAAATTTGAACTCATGGCAACGACTTGTGTATATGAATGGAATTGTCTTGCATTGGATTTTAAATGATAGTCTATAATGAATATATTATTTTTAATTTTTCAGTAGCAGAATTCATTGTTTTCACCCTCATGCAGTTAGTGACATTTGACTTAATGCATGCATTCATTATATAAATATGATATATATTTCTAGGTCATATTTTTATTATAGATATATATTACTATTTAAAGACATACTAAATATCACTATCAGTTTTTGTCAAGGGTTGAATTATGTGTCAAGTGTATAAAATAAATTGAATATACAGAACTATTCACAGAAAATATTCCCAATGTATATTGAATTTGCCATTCTTTTCTTTGTTATTAAAAATAATATCCTAAGACTTAGCCTAAATAATTTTACTTGAATAATTAACATGTTATGTTGTTATGTACCATCGAGTCACTTGTAACTCATAGCAACCTTATGTACAGCAGCCCTAAACCCTGCTCTATCCTGTGCCAATCACACTGCCTCTGACACACCCATCCCAGTCACCCCAGTCACGGAATCAATCCACCTCATAGAGGGTCTTCCCCTCCTGAATTGTCCCTCCACGGCCACAAGCATGATGTTCCTCTCCAAGGACCGGTCCATCCTTACAACATGTCCAAAGTATGTTAGACGAAGCCTCAGAATCCTTGCCTCATGAAGCAGCCCGGTGTAATC
>NW_006399820.1:7199785-7205222 GCF_000299155.1 Elephantulus edwardii | reverse complement strand
TGGCAAAGGACACACTGACAAAGAAGATTAATCAGAACTGGCTTTGACAAGCACTGTGGCATTTGGACAAGAACAAACTGGGAGGAGGGTAGAGAGAATGGTGTAGCGGTGAATGAATGGAAACCCAAAATCTCTGTAAATGTTAATGAAAATTAATAAAATATAATTATAGAAAAAAAAGTGAAAAAATACATGGAAAAGAATTAAAATATGCAATTCACCAATTTGAATGCATAGATGTATACAGGCTAATGCACCCTAAAAAGGCTCAGTATGAATTCTTAGTAAACAAGTGATATTGTCCTGAACAGATCATATTTTAGATCACAAAAAGCTGAAATAGCACAAGACTTTTTCTCAAATGTCAATCCTATACAATTAGAAATCTACAAGAGGATAAAGGAGAAGAAACAATGTATCTGGAATCTAAACAACACCCTGCTTGAACATGAGTGTAATAGAAGAAATGAAAAATGAAATTAAAACATTTCTTGAAACAAATGAGAACAAAACCACAACTCTACCAAAACCTCTGGGATACAGTAAAAGCAGTATTAGAGATCAATTCATAGCAATAAGAAAACACATCAAAAGGGAAGATGGAATGAAAATTGACTATTTAAACCAATATCTCCAATAAATAGAAAAAGAACAGCAAGAAAACCTGACAATCTCTAAAAGAAAAGAAATTATTAAAATTGGGTTAGAAATAAATATAATAAAAAGAAATAATTGAAACTATTAGCAGGACCAGGATTTGGTTATCTTTATGAAGATAAAGGTCAATACAATTGACAATCCCCTGGCAAAATTAACAATGGAAACAAAAGTAAAGACACAAATAATCTTAATAAGAGCTGAAAAGAGTTATGCTATAACACAACCAACTAAAATAAAAAGATTAATAATTGAAAGTTACAAAAAATCATATTCGAACAAATATGAAAACCTAAATGAAATGGACAAACACTTAGAAAATCACAACTCACCCAAAAGAACAGAGACTCATAACAAGAGAAGAAATTGAACAGCCATAAAAATAACTTACAACAACAAAAAAAGCCCTGAACTAGATAGTTTTACTAGTAGTTCTCGCAAACATTTCAAAGAAGAACTGTAACCAATTCTATATACATAAAGTATTTCTGTGTATTCCTTCTTTTTATATTTTCTGACATTTCTATGAGGGCCCAAGGGGAAAAGGAGTGGGAGCAAAGGGATAAGGATGGGTGGGGTAAAACATATGGTTCCACAATTTTCATTTTGTGAGTGGAGGGAGGGCATAAAGGAAACGGGGCAAGAAGGAATACACCCAGACTCATTCTATGAAGCAAGAACATCCCTGATACCAATGTTAGGTAAAGACACTCATAGATGTTTTACTAGTTATTCTTTTATTTTTACAATAATGGTCTTATACAGTATTTGTCCTTATGAGACTGAGTTAGTTCACTCATCATGATGTTCTCCAGTCTCTCTCAAGTTATGTAATATTTTTAGAATTCACTGCTTCCGAGTGCTGCCTAGTATTTCAATGTATGAATGTGCCACAATGACCCAGCTATTCCACTACTAGGGATATGCCAAAGAAAGTTAGAACTGAGACACAAACAGAGATTTGTACGCCAATGTTCAGAGCAGGGACATTTACCATCACAGGAACATGAGAACAGTAAAATTATCCAACCAATTGCATTCTTCAACAAGATGTTTAAAGCAATTTCTAACTTTATCTGGAGTGGAAAGAGACACCGAATAAGCAAAGGACTGCTGTACATTAAAAACATGGTAGAAGACATTACATTTCTTAATCTCAAATCCTATGTAAAAGCCTTAGTAATCAAAATAACATGGTATTGGTACAGTGATAGAAACATAGATCAATGATATAGAATCAAGAACCCAGAACTCAACTCATCTACCTATGGTCAACTAATCTTTGACTAGGCAATGAAACCAATTAGTTTGGGAAATAATGGCTTCTTTAACAAATGGTGCTGGTAAAATTGGAAAATCATCTGCAAAACACTGAGGCCAAATCCATGCCTCAGCCCATACACAAAAACCAACTCAGGTTGAATCAAGGACCTAGGAGTAAAACCAAAGAGTATAGAGTTTATCAGAGGAAAAACTAGAGGCACCACCAGAAGCCCTAATCTACAGTGTGACTAGACTTCCAAATAGAATGAATGAACTCAGGGATATGGGGCGAACAAGAAAAGATTGAGTAAAGTAATGGACACTGCACTGGAACAGACAAAGAAAAGGGTTACCTGAAAGGAAGGCATGATTAGGCATTTTATGTATGGCAGTTAACAATCTAGAATAAGAAGTGCATTACAAAGTAAATTGGGGGAGATAAAAAGGAAAGGGATGAAGGAAAATGTGTATCAATAAATGAATTAAAACTCAATTTTTATGTAAACTTTCATTAATGATTTTTAAGAAAAGGTAAACTGTTGAGAACCACCACTCAATGTTTCCATTTTGTCTGGAGAAATAGTCACCACAGCCATGCACCTTTAATAGAATAGCTGAATATTAATGACTAGGGCACTAATTTTGTTAGGGACTTATACTTCTTGCGTATATTTGAATGTCCTGTATTAAAAAATTAGATATTAGTGATATATCCAAACCAAACCAAACCTACTGCAATTTGAGTTGATCCTGACTCACCACAAACTTGCACTGCACTTTTGAAACTGTGAATCTTTAAGGCAGGAAATTATATATCTTTCTTCCTTGGAATAGCTGGTGGATTTAAACTGCTAGAATTTTGATTAGTATAAAAACACTATTAGAACTTTTTACTATTTTATGTAAAATTTTAATATTTTTTCTTAACTCCTGAAAATATAACTAAGCCCAAATTGTTCTACTCTCTTGAGCTCTGGGACAACTTATGAGCATTGTAATGCATTCTAAACTCTATTTGGGACCAATCAAACATTGATTTTCTAGGCTTCTTCCTCATTAATCTCAGATAACTATGATAATAGAATACTTCACTTCACGTGTCCTAAAGATTAAAAAAGAAAGACAGAAAAAGAAATGATGTTCCCATAGCAACTGTACTCAAAATGTTGCTCATTATCTTTATTCACTTTGATTTCTTACAAGTAGAATTCATTTAGTTTGCTATAGAGAATTTAATGTAGAAGAGAGACATTGGGTGGGGCAGAAAAAGTCACTTTTCTTAGCAAAAAACACCTGCCCCCAAAACACACCACAAATACCCCCAAACTAAATAATAGCAAGATATTTTCTAGAAAAATCAAGGCTGTTAAGAATAAGAGAGTTGGACCACCTGACGAAAGAAAATTAAACCAAATTACCAGTCAATAGAAATGTTAAAAAAATCTTTAGATGAAAATCTTTATAAAATCCAGTTGCATTGGTCATACATTTTGGCAAAATGCAGAAAGATTGTTGTTGTTACGTGCCAGCAGAAAGATTGTTGTTGTTACGTGCCATCAAATCTCCTGTGACTCATAGTGACTCTATATACAACAACCCTGAAACCTGCTCTATCCTGTGCCAACTATACCGTCTCAGACATATCCACCTTCGTTAACCCAGTCACTGAGTCAATCCATCTCTTAGATGGTACTCCCTCTCTTTCCCTGTCCCTCCACCTGTCCAAGCATGATGTCCCTGTCCAAGGATTTTTCCCTCCTTGCAACATGTCCAAAGTATATCAGACAAAACCTCAGAATCCTTGCATCCAAGAAGCATCCTGATTTTATCCTATCTAGGATGAAGCTGTTTGTTCTCCTTGCAATTTATGGTATATTCAACATTCTTCTCCAGCACCAAAGCTCAGAGACATCAATTCTTTTTCTATCATCCCTAGTCATCGTCCAGGTCTCTGATGCATAGCAAGCAATTGCAAAGACTATGGTCTGGATCAAGCACGTCTTAGTCTCCAGGCTGATGTTGTTCTTCAGTACTCTGGAGAGGTTCCTGGCAGCAGACTTCCCCAGTGCAATTTGTCTCTTGATTTTCTGGCTGCTAGTACCAAGACTGTTTATTGTGGGGCCAAGCAAACTAAAGCTGTTAACAATCTCAATCACTTCACCATCTATCATTATGTCATGATGCTATGAATTGGCCAAGTGGTGAGAATCTTTGTTTTCTTGATGTTAAGCTTCAATCCATATTGAAGGCTGCAGTCCTTGATCTTCTGCAGCAAGCACTTCAGGTCCTCCTCAGTTTCAAGCAAGGAGGGCTGTCTGAACTGCATAATGCAGTTTGTTGATTAATCTTCCTCCAATCCTGATGCCACTTTCCTCCTCAAACAGCCCAGATAATCCGTTCTTCATATAGATGAAAACGATAAGGAGACAGAATTAATCCCTGGCATATACCCTTCTCAATTTTTTTAAAATTTGTTATTAATTTTAATGAAAATGTACAGAGACTTTGGATTTCCCGTCATTCATTGTTGCACTTTTCTCCCCTCTCTCCCACCCCCCTAGTACACTATCCTCTTGGGAAAGCAAAAGCAAAATTCTTTCATTGTTTTACAATCCCTCCCCCCAGGGCCACTCCACTATGCAGCCTTTGCTCTGGACTCCTGTCATGACAAAAATACCTGTTTTTTATTTGGTTCACAATCATGTGTGAGCTGATCGGATTTTCTGGACTTAGTTAACAATGAGCTGTGGGCTGGAAGCCTCTTGTTTAGAGATGATCAGAACCTTGTGGTCAGGCCTTTGTATTAAAAGTCATTTGGGCCCTTGGGCCTGGACTTGTTTTTGGGAAGAATATTCTTCTAATTGGTATAGCACTTGTCTGTCCATTTGCTCTGCTAAGATAACTTGTGTTGCTTGGATGCAGAATGCTGTGCCACTGGTGTATCAAATGCCATAATGGTTACCCATGTTGGACAATGTTTGGTGGAGCTCCCAATTAAACAGGCTTGGGAGCAAGAGTGACATCCACTTCCTAAACAATATGCCTCTGGAAACTTTATGAACATAGAGAAATGGTGATAGTTATACAACAGGATTCAGGTCTTTTGTTTATAAGGTTGTTATGAGTCTTGCTCAACTTGACAGCACTTAACAACAACAACATCAAATTAGAAAAACAGACCTTTTTTTCACCTTTAAGATGACTAAAGGGAGCTCTGGTGGCCTCATAGCAAGAAGCTGCACTGCAATTCTGAAGGTATGCAGTTCAAATCCTTCAGCTGCTCTGCAGGAGAAGGATGGGAGATCTCTTCTCATGGGATTATCTGTCTATGAAAACTGGACAGAGGGTCAGCTGTAGGACAGTTCCAACTATTCTATGGTACACAACAACAAGAACAACAAGGTGAATACAAATTGATGACTGACTGGAAACACAATTTAAGAAGTCATTAGGTTAAAACATATACACTAAAATGTTAAATATTTGTAAAACTTGTAAAAAATCTTATTATTAGAAG
>NW_006399820.1:7193503-7199685 GCF_000299155.1 Elephantulus edwardii | reverse complement strand
GGAAAGAAGACCTTCTAGGTGATGTATACACACAATAAAAGCAACAATGATCTTAAGCACAGCAGAGTTTAATATGGTGCGGCACCTGAGAGGATTTATGTCTGTTGTATATAGAGGCGTAAGTAAGAACCTACTGGGTGGCATGTAGTAACAAATAATAACCGTAGTGAGCTCAAGTGTTGCATATATCTGCTTAAAATGCTGTGTAATGTTAATTATCTCCTCCTGAGCGATTAATTTCTCCAGTAAAGTATATTGAGAGAGAAACTTCCCAAGAGATGATTAACGTCACATAGCCTTTAAAGTTGACACAACTAGAACTCATTGCTATAAAAACAAGAAACAATCCAATAGGCCTGTGCACAAGATCTAGGAGGGTACTCAGTGTCCCAAATAATTTATTACCCTCTTGAGGGTAAAAAGTCTTTACCAACTAGAAAACTTATTGTTATGTGCTGTTGAGTGTTTGTGACTCATATTGATCTTATGAACAACAGATCTGAACGCTGATCTCTCTTGAGCCAATTTTATTGTCTCTTGCACACTTATTCCCATTACACCAGTCACTTAATCAATCCATCTCATCAAGGATCTTCCTTTCTTGTGCTGTCCCTCCACCCTTCCAAGCATGATGTTCTTCTCTAAGGACCGATCCCTCCTTGAAACATGCCCAAAGTATATCAGGCAGAGCTTCAAAACCCTAGCTGCCAAGGAACTGCCTGATTTCACCATCTCTAAGACAGAGCTCTTTGTTCTCTTAGCAATACATAATACGTCAAAGGCTTCAATTTTTCTGTAATCTTCACTAATTTTCCAGCTCTCTTATATATAGTTGTGAAGACCAAGGCCTAGATCAGGTTGATTTTAGTATCCATATTACTTTTAAATACTCTGGAGAGGTAATGATGGCAGATTTTCCCAGCAATTAATCTTTTGATTTCCTGGCTGCTGTTACCAGGAGTGTTAATTATGGATCTCAATTTCTTCTCCATCTATCATGATGTTATACCTATTAACTCAGTGTTGAAAATCTTGTTTTCTTGATGTTGCACTTCAGTCCATATTGAAGACTACAGTCCTTGACCCACAGCAAAAGCCTCAAGTCCTCCTCAGTTTTAGCAAGCAAGGTTGTACCATCAGCATAATGCAGGTTGTTATTGAGTCTTCTCTAATCCTGATGCCAGGATTCCTCCCTGAACAGTTCAACCTCCTGGAAGATCTAGTCCACACACAGATTGGAAAGATATGGACATCTGAAAAGATAGCTGGCGTACATTTTCCCTAATTTTGAATAATTTCATGTTTCCTTGCTCTGCTCCGATGACTGACTTTTTGGTCCAACTCCTTCTCAGTAGCTTGAACTTCCACCATCAACTCTTGATGATGTGTTGTTTCATGAAATTCTTCTGTGTCAGCTAATTCTTTATAATACAGAGACTCTGTGTGCTCCTTCCATCTTCTTTTGATGTCTCCTAGGTCATTAAACACACTGCCCACAGCATCCTTAAAATTTGAGGCTCAAATTTTGTTTTTCAATTTTTTCATTCTAAGAAATGCTGAGCAAGTTCATCCTTTTTTATTTACCAATTCCAGCTCCTTGCACATTTCATTATAACACTTTAGTTTGTCTTCCCGAACTGTCCTTTGAAATCTTCTGTTCAGCTCCTTAACTTTTTTTTTTAAACATTGCTACTTTATTTTTTCTTTGGGGCTGAATACATATTATTTTACAGGCAGTCCTGATAATGAAATATATACAGGAAATGCTTGACATCTTTTGGCAGGTATCAAGATAAATTGTGTTGATGAAAATGCCCCAATTTAACCTTAATGGTTTTGAGCCCATACAATTGTTTACCCTTTTTAATTGAGATTTTAATGAAAGTTTATAGACAACTTGGATTTCCATTAGTTTATTGTTGCATATTTTCCTCCCTGCCCACTCCCCTAGTTCACTTTTCTCTTTGACAAGAAAGAAAATAATCTTTCATTGTTGTACGATTCCCCACCCAACCAGTCCACTTTACTATGCACGTCTTATTCTGGATTGTAGTCATGCAAATAATACCTAATCATATATTCTTTACAAGGAATTCTTTCCCTCATCTGTTTCAATGCAGTGTTCATTAGTTATCCCCTCTTTTCTTAGTTTCCCCTCAACACTGATGCCAGTCCTGTTTTGTAACAATGGTATTATGCAATATTTGTTCTTTTCTGACTGAGATATTTCACTCAGCATAGTGTCCTCCAGGGTCACCCATTTTTAATAATGTTCAAAATCCCTAGCTCTAAGAGAGATGTAAATCAAAACTATGAAACATCATTTCACCTCAGTAAGAATAGCAAAATTCAACAGAGTAGCAAACAACAAATGCTGACAAGGTTGTGGAGAAACCAGAAACTGTATTCATTGTTGATGGGAATGCAAAATGGTGCAACCACTCTGGAAGGCAAATATGGCACTTTCTCAAAAAGTGCAATTACACTACTGAGAATATACCCTAAAGAAGTCAGAACTACCACCCAGCAGATATATGCACCCCCATGTTTATTGCTGTGTTGTTCACAATAGCAACGAGATGGAAACAAGCCACGTGTCTATCAACAAATGAATGGATAGAGAAGCTGTGGTATATTCACACAATGGAATACTATGCAGCATGGAAAAACAAGGAATTAATGAAAATTATACACAATGGGTGCTCCTTAAAGTCTTGATTTCTTCCCTTTGTTTTAGCTTCTCAGTGCTCTAGTGCACTATTCAAAGTGTCTTGTGATATCCTTCTTGGTCTTCCTTCTCCATGTTTATAATAACCTTTTGCATTCTTCATAGATAATATTCTTGTTTTTTTTCCACAGTTAATCTGGTCCTCACTCATTAGTATTCAAGGCCTCAAGCCTGTTCCTAAGATGGTATTTAAATTCAAGAGAGATAGATTCAAGGTCAAATTTTGGTTCTTGTTGATTTGATTTTACTTTCTTTAGCTTCAGTTTGAACTTGCATATATATAGTTGAAGATCTTTTCTACGATCAGCCCTTGGCTTAGTTTTCACAGCTGATACTGAGCTTCTCCAATAATTTTCCCCACAGATGTAATCAGTCTGATTCTTGTGTAAGCCATCAGGTGAAGGCCATCTGTATAGTTGCTGTTTGTGTTTCTTAGAAAAGATATTTGCAATGAAGAAATTATTGATTGTATGATAGTCTATCATACTGTCTCCAACCATATTTCCCAATTGATGATCTTTCTTCCTTGTTTCCAACATTTCATTATAGTCACTCATTATTATTAACTTATCTTGGTTGCATGTTCAGTCTATTTCTGATTGCAACAGTTGGTAGAAGTCATCTATTTCTTCTTCTTTGGCTCTCATTGTTGCTGCATAAATTTGAATAATAGTATTGTTAACAGGTTTCCCTTATATACTAATGGATATTTTTCTGTCACTCATAATATTGTATTTCAAGATAGATCTAGACATTGTCCCTTTACCTATGAATGTAATCCCATTTTTTCTCACCTTTCATTTCCAGCATATTAGATCATATGGTTTTCTGATTCAAAATATCTCATGCAATCCATTTCATTTCACCAGTGCCTAGGATGTTCCATTTTTAACAATCTTCAATTTTCCTACTTTCATACTTCTCACATTCCTCATTCCAATCACTAGAGTCGATAGCTGTCAATTCCCAATATTAAGGTTCAAGCCCCAGTACCATATTTTCTAGTCTAATCTGAGTGTGTTCTGTTGTACATATGGTTTTTAAAGTCCTCTTATTTTCTCCCTAGTCTGTCTTAATCTGTGTGTTCAGTAAAACAAAATTTGACAGACAAGTCTTTTACCCACTAGAGCTAATGAGAGCATGGAGGTAACATATAAGGTGTTGCTCCTGGGGTCCCACCCCTTTGGTAGATGTGTTGTGTTCCGACCCTCATCCTGCCCTTCTGGCATTCAGCTCAATTCTCTCTCCTTCCTCCTCCAGCATTTTCCATTCCCTCCCCCTATCAAATTCTGGTTTGAAGGCTCCAGCTTCCCACCACCTGGGTCCTCGTATTACTTTCCACTCTCCTGTGATATCAGTGATCCTGGCACAAGGGCAGAAAGTGGGGTGGAGTCCGTGAGGTGGGGGGGGGGTGTCCACATGGCCAGGTGGTCTATTATCTATCTGGGTTTAAATGTTCAAGGTTTTTATTGGAATGATGTTATGTAGTCTTCATTGATTGACTAATGTGCCTTGTTTAAATTAAACTCTACTTTCATCCTGTCCTTATCCCTTCTGTCATGGCTAAACTTAAGAACCATCTTGTTAATATAAAACAGGTAGCAATCCTTGAGAAATTCTATAGATACTATCCCTTAAGAACTGATGACATAGACTTTAACATACTTTGAGTAGAGTTAATTGTACATCTCTTAGCCCCACGAGGCTTTGGAAAAGATTTTAGAGTACTTTAAGCATGGAATCTAAAGATTATTAGTTTAATTTCTAGTCCCTGGGTATAGATGGTTATAAACATGTGTTCCGAGGAGAAACATCTCATTGTTCCAGGGAGGGAGAATTTCTAAAACCATGTCTAGGCCAGAGAACAAAAAGTCAAGTCTAGGGATAAAGCCTAAGTTCCTATGGAAGTGGTTAACTGTGATAAATAAAATTGAACATTTGGATTTGGGGAAGATGATAATTAGTTTAGATTTAAAGAAAATATAATCACTATTGTCTCTGTCTTGAATTGCTATAATCTACTTTTACTGAGCAAGATCAAAAAGTTTAACCAGAGAAATTATACTCACTAGTTTATAAGAGGATTGTCAATAAGAAAATCTGATAAATGGCATTACTCATTTTCAAAGAATTGGTACTCTGAGAATTATATTTAAACTGAAAATTATGTTGGGTATAGTTAAATATTTTTTCTTCTTCACATTTTATTGTTGCTGGCACTTTAAAGATTGCAGTGATTCAAGCAAAATAAGCATAACTTTAGGGGTTTAATTAGGTGATTAATATTATCTATAATAATCAACAAATTAAAGAGTTGTGATTACATTGGGCCTTTTCATTTTGCCATGACTAACTTTTGTTGTTTTTTGCATTCCAGTCACCCATTATTATCAATGCATCTTGGTTGCATGTTTGATTGACCCCCAACTGTAAAAGTTGGTAGAAATCATCTTCAGAGTAATATATCATATGATCATCTGACTCAAAATGCCCCATGTCAGTCCACCTCATCTCACCAATGCCTAGTATGTCAATATTTATGTGTTCCATTTCTTCCTTAATGATATCTAATTTTCCTACATTCATGGTTCTCACATTCCATGTCCCAATCACTAGTGTCTGCTTACAACTGTTCCTGTTCCTTTGTATTTCCATACTTGAAAGCTCAACCTCAGTTGCCCCTTCTGTTATTCTACATGTGTTTTGTTGTACATAAGGTTTTCAGAGGCCGTGATTTCAGAGGTGGATGGCCAATCCTTTGTCCTCGTCTGTCTTAATCTGAATGTTCAGACTCTGGAGTTAACCATTAGTATCAGTCTTGTCCTGCTTTTGGCACACATGTCTTTACCCACTTATTTCCCTGCTCCACCATCCACCAGCAGGGAGGCTGGACTCTAATGAGGAGAAATGTGGGGTCAAGATTGGTGGAAGATCTATCAACAATCTGCATTATGCAGATTACACAACCCTGCTTGCTGAAACTCAGGAGGACCTGGAGCGTTTGCTGCTGAGGGTCAGGGACTGCAGCCTTCAATATAGATTGAGGCTCAAGGTCAAGAAGACAAAGATTCTCACCTCTGGGCCAATTGGCAGCATCAGGATGGATGGTGAAGAGATTGAGATTGTTCACAGCATTAGTCTGATTGGCTCCACATTCAACACTCTGGGCACCAGTAGCCAGGAAATAAAAAAACGTATTATATGGGAAAAATCTTCTGTTAGGGACCTCTCCTAAGTACTGAAGAGCAATGGTAACTCTCTGGAGACTAAGGTGCATCTCATAGAGGCCATGGTCTTTGCTATCACTTGTTATGCATCAGAGAGTTGGCAATAAATAGGGAGGATAGAAGGAGAATTGATGCCTTTGAGCTGTGGTGCTGGAGAAGAGTATTGAGGGTACCATGGACTGCTAGGAAAACAGACAGATTCACCCTGGAAAGGGTTAAACCGAGTG
>NW_006399820.1:7179769-7185278 GCF_000299155.1 Elephantulus edwardii | reverse complement strand
CCATTGTGGTGTCACTGTGTCAATTTATCTCTTTAGAGTCTTCCTCTCTTTTACTGATCCTCTACCTTTCCCAGCAAAGTGTTTCTCTCTAAGGACTGATTCCTTCTGAAACTATTCCCAAAACATGTTAGACAACCAATGGACTCCTTAGAGGCAAATGTGGTGAAACTTTCCTCTCACGTACTTTGGGTATATTGTTAGAAGAGGCCAGTCCTTGGAAAAAGATAGTAAGCTGGGAAAGACAGAGGATCAATGAAATACAAGACTTTTAATGAAATGCATTGACTCAGTGAGTGACCCACTGAGTTTGGACGTGGCTGAAATTGTGAGGATGGTATAAGAGAGAGCTAAGTTGTTATTCATAGATTGCTATGACTCATTGTTGACCCAACTATGCCTAACAACAGCACTGCAATTCAAAGGCTTCAATTCTTTGGTCTTTCTTAATCATTGTCTAACCTTTACATGCATGCACTCATTTGAAAATACCATGGCTTGGGTAAATTTGTGTCTTAGTCCTCAAAGTTTTATCTTTGGTCTTAACAGTTTAAAGAAGTTTTCCCTGGCAACAGATTTGTTCAATGTAATGTATTGTTTGATTTCTTAGGTGCAGTTTTACAGCTACTTACATAGGTGTTCCTTATGGATGCAAGTAAAATTAAATTATTAAAAACACCACTTTCTTAAATTTATCATAATGTTAGGAGAACCCTGGCAGTTTAATGAATAACTTGTCAGGATGCTAATTGTGAAGTCAGTGGTTCAAACACACCAGGCACACTGAAAATAAAGTATGGGCAGTCTCTTATAAAGATTTGTAATCTTGGAAACCCAATGGAGGATTGCTAGAAATCAGAATCTGCTTGATTATAGTGAGAGGTTTTGTTGTTTTGTGCTGGATGTTTTTGTTTGGTTTGGTTTTGGTCATGATGTTTTTTATTAACCTTTGAGTTGTGAAGGTTTTGATTTCTTGATGTTGTGGTATTAAAATCACCATCATCTTCTTCAGTATTTCAAATCCTCTTCACATTTGTTCATTATAGGTTGTTGAATTATCCTCCACTCTTAAAGCCACATTCTTCTTATATTCGTGCTTCTCAGATTATTTGCAGAGACACAAATTAATCAGGCTTAGTGAAAGAAGCCAATCCTGATATACATCTTTTTTTATTTTAAATAATGCAATATTTCTTTGATGGTTTGACTCACCACCTCTTGGTATGTACAGGATCCCTATGAGGACAATAAAGAGTTCTAGGATTCCCTTTCTTCTCAATGTTATTCTTATCTTGTTATGAACTACGGGGTCAAATGCTTTTGCAGAGTCAGTAAAACAGAATTGATAGGCAATCACCCATATGCAATTAACTGCCTCTGAAAACTTGCTTGAGGGTAAGCTATGGGTCAATTCCAACTCAAAGATGCACATCACGACATATGGTGTTCTGTGCTTTCCTTTCATTCAAGATCCATCTAGCTTCAGCAATAATATCTTTAATTCCATGAATTGTTTTGAGTTCAGCTTGATTTCTGGCAATTCCTTGCTGATGTACTACTGTAGTCATTTTTATTTTAGTATTCTTTAGCAATAGATTTTACTTGTATGTGATATTAATGATATTTTAATTGTAATATTTTGCTTTGTCTTCTTAGTTACCACTGGAATCTTCTGCTCAACTAATTTGTTTTATTTTACCTTCTTTAAATTCTAGAGCAAGTTTCAGAGTCTCTTTTCAGATCAATTTAGTCTTTAATTTCCTACCTTATTATTGACATTTTGCTTTCTTCATATATGAAGCTACTAATATCAGCCTACAAGTCATTTGGTCTTCTGTAATTAGTGTTTAATGACCAAATATATTCAGGAAATAATTTCTACATTCAGGTGGGATATATTCAAGGTCATATTTTGGCTTTCATCAACTTGGTTTAATATTTTTCCCATTAAATTTGAACTACATACAAGTAATTGATGGTGTGTTCAACAGTATTCCCTTGGATTTTTTCTAATTGTTGATATTAAGTTTCTCCATTGTCTCTTTATACAAGTGTAGTTGATTTAATACTTGTGTGTTCGGTCAGGTCAGGCCCATGTTTATAGAAGCTATTTATGAAGTGTAAGAAAAAATAGTTGTAATGAATATATCACTGGTTATTCACATTTCTATAATGCAATCTTTGGCTTTGTTTCCCTCACCAAAATCTTATTTTGCAATCACTAATAAACCTATGATGTGAACATATAGAGATGGACCTGGACTCATATTTTAGGATACAATATCAGATCTTAATACTGAGATGAGAAGATGATTTTCTTAAGATACTGTAAAAATCTAACCTAAGTGGTTATACAAATAGAAAAGGGGGAAATTAAATAATTTTTTTAAAATTTTTTAATTAATTTTTTTATGGTGGGAAAAATTTCTATTTAAAGTTAGCCAGCTGGACTCAGTTTAGATCATTACAATTTTGTTGGCAACATCCAAAGCATCACAGTCAGGATCAAGTCGAACATAGGCTTTTTTCTCCCCATCAGGTCTAATCAAAGTGTTGACCTTAGCCACAGCAATGTCATAAGAGCTTCTTTACAGCTTGTTTAATTTGGTGTTTGTTGGCATTGACATCCACAATGAACACAAGTGTGTTGTTATCTTCTATCTTCTTCATGGCTGACTCAGTGGTCAGTGGAAATTTGATGATGGCATAGTGGTCAAGCTTGTTTCTCCTGGGGGTACTCTTCCAGGGGTATTTGGGCTGCCTTCGGAGTCTCAGCGTCTTAGGCCGCCGGAAGGTGGGTCACGTGCGAATCTTTTTTTTTTTTTTTTGCTGTTGATGCCCTTCAGGACTGCCTTCTTGGCCCTTAATGCCTTTGCTTTGGCTTCAGTTTTGGGAGGGGCAGGGGCTTCCTTCTTCACTTCAGATGCCATCTTCATAGAAAGGTGAAATGAAATAATTTTAGAGTGGTTGGAAAAAATTTTATATATGTTTATGTTTTACAAAATTCGTTTTTTAAAAAGTAAGTAGACTTTACATACAAACATATTTTCTTATCTTCTCTTGAATAATGAATACAGTTTTTATTATGTGGTTAAATTCATAGTAAAGATGTAAAATAAGACCACACAGGCTTATTTTTTATTATTTTAACATATAATATTGTATAATATGCATATTTTACCATCTTCATAACTATGTTGTTATGTACTATCAAGTCTATATCCCTCCAGTGGATTTTTAAGGGTTCTAAATCACATGGGAGAGATAAAAGATATGGAGACAGGATACATCCCTGAAACTCTCCCTTCCTAATTTTGAAACATAGAATGTTTCCTCTCTCTGTTCTGACAGTTGCCTCCTGGTCCAAGTATAGGTTTCACATGAGCACAATCATGTGAATTCTGGGATTCACAGTCTTTTCAAGGTCAGCCACAATTTGTTGTGATTCACTCAGTCAAATGCCTTTGAATAGTCAACAAAACACAGACATTTTTTTTTTTTTGTAACACAGACATTCTTCATTCTTCTGGTACTTTTTTTTCTTTTAGCCAAAATCCTTCAGACATTGATAATAATGTTTCTACTCATTAACAGCCTACGATATGCAGATAACACAACCTGACTTGTTGAGACTGAAGAAGACCTGAAGTACTTGCTGCAAAAGGTGAAGGAATGTAGTCTTCAGTATGGATTGAAGCTTAACATCAAGAAGACAAAGATTCTCACCACTGGGCTAATTGGCAGCACCATAATAGATAGAGAAAAAAAAATTGAGGTTGTTAGCATCACAATTACAGCTTGTTCGGATCACAATCAACACTCTTAACATCAGCAGTCAGGAAATCAAAAGATGAATTACACTGGGAAAATCTGCATCTGTGGCTGTCTTTAGAGTGCTGAACAGCAACAATGTCAGTCTAGATACAAAGGTGCACCTTAATCCAGGCCATGGTCTTCTCAATTAGTTGTTATGCTTCAGAGAGCTGCACAATAAGTAAGGATGACAGAAGAATAATAAATGCCTTCGAGTTATGGTGCTGGAGAAGAGTCTTGAACATACCATGGACTGACAAGAAAACAAACAGATCTGTCTTGGAGAGAGTGAAACCAAGCCTCTTCTTGGAGGCTAGGATTTTGAAGCTCCACCTCACTTACACTGGGCATGTGGCCAAAGAGAGATCTGTCCTTGGAGAAGGACATCATGCTCAGAAGGGAGGACAGGCAGCACAGGAGAGGAAGAGTCCAGATGAGATGGATTTGATACAGTGATTGGGGCATTAAGGGTTAGTGTCAGAATTAGTGAGACTAGCTCAGGACAGGGAAGGGTTCAGAGCTGCTGTACACAGGATCGCTATGCATTGCAGGCAACTCAACTTATTCTATGACATGTTTGGAAGCAGGAGTGGCAAACACTTCCTAAATAACATGCCTCTGGAAACTATATAAACTTTGATAAATCTCAATAGTTGTAGAGGGATTTTAGGTCTTTTATTCCTAGGGTCACTGAGTCATGCTTGCCTAGAAGACATTTAACAATAACAGTGCAGAACAGATTATTTAGGAGACTGGACTTCATGAGGAAGAATATGTCATCAGGATTGTAGGAAGACTCAACAACAACCTGCAGATGATAGAACCTTGCTTGCCAAAACTGAGGAGGACCTGAAGAATTTGCTGCAGAAGGTCATGAACTTCAATAAAGATATGGTCTTCAATATAGATGGAAGCTTAAAATAAAGAAGACAAAGATTCTCATCACTGGGCCAATTGGCAGCACAGTGATGAATGGAGAAGAAACTGAGGTTGTTAACAATTCCAGCTTGCTCTGTTCCACAATCAACACTTTCCCCCCCTTGATTCCTCAAATATTTTTATTTATTTATTTTTAAATTTTACATTAGTGTACCTACAATGTTCGTATACATTGACCTTCTTACCGGATACGCCCACCAAACCTCCCAAACCCACCCCCCCTTCCCTACCCATCAAACCATTGGACCTCATGATTAACCCTCCCATCTCTACTCTTCTGCTCACCGCTCCCCATCTTAGAACCTCATACATGTTTTACTAGTTATCTATTTTTACATTAATCCTCTCATACAGTATTTATCCTTATTGGACTCAGTTAGTTACTTAGCATAATGCTCTCCAGTCCCTCCCAAATGAGGTAGTGGTTTACAAAATCATTGCTCCTGCATGTTACATAGTATTCCATTGTGTGACTGTACCATAATTTTTCAATCCATTCTGTTGTGGTTGGACATCTGAGCAGTTTTAAAGTTCTTACAATGTTGAATAATGCTACTATGAACATTAGTTTACAAGTCTCCATTTGTGCCCCAGTTCTCATTTCCTTGGGGTATATTTTAAGGAGTAGAATAGCTTGATTTTATGGAATTTCTATGTTCAGCTTTCTGAGAAAACAGCAAAATCCCTTCCAGAGTGATTGTACAATTGTACAATCCCATGAACAACATAGAAGAATTCCTGTTTTGCCACATACTGCCCA
>NW_006399820.1:7177742-7179120 GCF_000299155.1 Elephantulus edwardii | reverse complement strand
TTACTACCACTGTGTAGTTCCCCTTTATATTGGTTTGCATACAAAATTAACATACATTGTGTTTCATTCACATACATTGTATTTCACACATTTCTTGCATTCACATTGTATTTTGTACAGTTGTTCCTATAAACTATATTTTATAAAATTAATCACCATTGATCTGTGCCTCCTAGTTACCTCATCTTTTCAGTCCCTTAACAGATCATTCCTAATTTCTTCACCTTCTTCCTCTTCCCACCAAACTCTGCGACCTTGTGGTTTCCCACCCCCTCACCCTCAGCCCCCACCCACTCTTATACACATCTTATTAGTTATCCTATTTTTGCAATAATTATCTTTTGCAGTATTTGTTTTTATTAGATTGAGTTTATTCACTCAGCATAATGCCCTCCAGACTCTTTCATAGTATTTTTGAAAATTGAGTGCTGCATAGTATTTAATTGTGTGAGTGTACCAAAATTTCTCAGGCCATTTATTTGCTGGCTGATATGTAGGCTGTTTCCATTTTTTTTTGCTGTTGAAGAATAATGCTGCTGTGAATATCAGTGTACAAATCTCCATTTGTGTCTCAATTCTATTTTCCTTGAGGTGTATTCCTAGTAGTGGAATAGCTGGGTTACACAGAATTTCAATGTTAACTTTTTGAAGAAATGCTAAACTGCCTTTGAGAGTAGTTGTATCATTTTACAATCCCACCAACAGTGTATGAGAGTTCTGATCTCTACATCCTCTCCAACATTTACTATTATTTGCTTTCCTGTTAAACTTGGCCACTGCTACTGGGGTGATATGGCATCTCATTGTGGCTTGTATTTGCATCTCTCTCCTTGTCAGTGATTTTGAGCAATTCTTCATGTGTATGTTGACAATCCAAATGTCTTCCTCTGTGAATAGTCTTTCCATTTTGCCCATTTTGGTTTTGGATTTTTCTTGTGGAGGCTCTGTAGGATTCTGTAAACTTCCATTACAAGACCCTTGTCTGGGATGGCATAGTCAAATGATTTTTCCAGTCAATAGATTTTCTTTTCTTCCTGTTGGAAAAAGTTTTTGATGCCCACAGGGACTTAATCTTTGGAAGATTACATTCATCGATGTTATCCTGTCTTGGTTGTACATCATTTGCAAACAGTTTTATGGAGTAGAATCAGAAGATCGCTGTACCCAAGAATACTTAGTGTGAAAAATTAAGAGAGACTATAACGTGTTCACTCATGCATACACACACACTTGCACGCATGCACGCCATTAAAATAATTTCATCTCTTTTGACCCTGTGGAACAGACTAGGATTTCCCATAGAGTTTCTAAAGACATGAGCTTAATAAACTGAGGCATTATTATGCTGGGCTGCTAATTGGAAAGGTTGGAGATTTGA
>NW_006399820.1:7175916-7177002 GCF_000299155.1 Elephantulus edwardii | reverse complement strand
CCACCACCCATGAACAGGACATATTTTTTCATTGTCTTTTATTCTGTCACACGGAAACATTTTGTAGGCTTCTTTGAATAGGTATTTTGTGTCTCTAGTTAGATTCACTCCCAAGTATCTCAATTTGTGGTTCACTTATGGCATCCACTTCCTAAACAACATGCCTCCAGAAACTCTATGAAATTTATATGTCTTGAGGCCTTTTGCTCATAGGGTCGCTGTGAGTCATGCTCAAATCAAAGGCAACCACCAACAACAATATTGTAAATAGTATTGTTTTCCTGGTTTCCTTCTCTGAGTTCTCTTTGTACAGTAATACCACTGATTTTCAGATATTGATCTTATACCCTGCCATGCTAATAAATTGTTCTACCAGCTCTAATAGGTTTTTTGTTGTTGTTGTTGAGTCCTTGGAATTTTCTGTGCACACTCTCATAATGTATGCATACGGCAGCAGTTTAACCATCTGTTTACTGATCTACATGCCTTTTATTGCTGTCTCTTATTGTATTGCCCCAGAAAGTACTTCCAATACAATATTGAATAGAAATGAGAAAATGGACATCCTTGTTTGGTCTCTGTTTACAAGGAAATTACTTTTAATCTTTATCCATGGGAATGACGATGGCTCTTGTTTTTGTGTATGTGTGTGTGTGTGTGTGTGTACACACACATATACAATATCACACATATATATACACAGATTATATATATATACACACAAAGTATATATAACCACACAAAGTATACATACACACAATATATATGTATATATATATGTGTATATGTATGTGTATGTGTATATGTATATGTATATGCATATGTATACTACTCACTGTTTTGAGGAAATTCCCTTCTATTCCAATTCTGCTGTACTTCTTTATCAGAAGGGGGTATTGTAATTTTTTCAAATGCCTTTTCTGCATCAATTGTTGTTGTTGTTATGTGCCATCTAGTCGCTTGCGACTCATAGCAACCCTATGTGCAACAGCCGTAAACTCTGCTCTGACCTGTGCCAATAGCACTGTCTCCAATGTACCCATCCCGATTACCGCAGTGACTGAATCAATCCACCACATAGAGGGG
>NW_006399820.1:7161890-7174789 GCF_000299155.1 Elephantulus edwardii | reverse complement strand
ATCTCTTCCAGTCAGTTGGCCAAGTGGTTGATCTCCAGATTTCTTGGCACAACTTGGTGAGCACGTCCAGGGCAGCTTCTGTTAAATGAAATATGTCAATTCGTATACCATCTATTTCTGGGGCCTTATTTTTGGCTATTTCCTTCAAAGCAGCCTGAACTTCTTCCTTCATCACCATAGGCTCTTGCTCATATGTTGTTTCATGAAATTCGTCTCTGTCTGCTAATTCCTTTTGATACAGTGACTCAGTATATTCTTTCTTCTTTTAATACTTCTTGGATCATTTAATTTTCTGCCTAAAGCATCCTTGATTATAGCAACTTGAGGTTTGAATATGTATCAGTTACTAAGTTCATATAGCTCTTGTTATTTTGTTTGTTAATGTGTTGAATTAGATTGATTATTTTTCTTATTTTGAACCATTCTTGCATACCCTTTATAAATATCTTGGTCATGAGGAATTTTTTTTAATGTGCTTTTGAATTCTTTTGGCTAGGATTTTGTTAAGGTGTTTTGCATCTATATTCATGAAAGATGTTGGTCTGTAGTTTTCTTTCTTAGTAATATCTTTGCCTGATTTTGGTATTAAGGTTATGCTTGCTTCATAAAATGACTCTGAAAGAGTTTTTTTCTTTTTTCTTTTTACTACTTAAGGTAGAATTGATGATATGTTCTCTGAATGTTTGGTAGAATTGAACTGTGAAGCCATCCGGTCCAGGGCCTTTTTTATGGGAAGTCCTTTTATGACCTGTTCAATTTCTTCTTTAGTGATGGATGTGTTCAAGTGTTCTACATATATCCAGGTCATTCAGAGTAGGAAATAAGTATCAAAGAATTTGACTGTTTGATCTAGGTTTTTAAATTTATCCAAGTATAGCTTTTCACAATATTCCAATATTACTGATTTAATTTCATCTGGTTCTGTTGTGATGTCACCTCTATAATTTCTTAATAGAGTTATATGTGTCTTCTCTCTTTTCTTTTTTTAAGCTTGCCAATGGTTTGTCAATTTTATTGACACTTGAAGCACTCCACTTAAAATTTCATGTAGTTTGGGTCCTGTTTTCACATAGTCCTGAAGTTCCTTCTTTTCTGCAAAGGATCTAATTTCTTCTTAGTATTATGAAGAGCTTTAATAGGTATAGAATCCTGGGTGGCAATTGTTTTCTTTCAACAATCTGAATATGCTATACTATTATCTTCGGGCTCGCATGATTTCAGTTGAGAAATCAGAATTTAATCTTATTGTTTCTCCTTTGTAGGTGACTCTTTTTCTTGTGCTGCTTTTAGTATTCTATTCTTATCTTTTAATTTGGAGAATTTGATATGACATGTCTTAGTGTTTTCTTTTCAGGTCTAGTCTATTTGGTGTTCCCTGTGTTTCTTGAATGTGGATTTCCTCATTCTTCATAATACCTAGAAAGTTTGTTTTCAGTTTTTTGTTTTATACTTCTTCCACAATTTTCTCAGTGACTTCCCTGTCACCCTCATGTTCCGGAATTTCAGTTATACTTAGGTTGTTTCTTTTGATGTCATCTTACATGATTCTAATGTTTTCTTCATTTTCTTTATATCTCATTTCTGATCTTTCTTCTAGTACATTTCCAGTGAGGCTCTTGGCTTCCCTCTCACTGATGGGCTCTTGTCTTCCACATCTTCAGTTCTACTTTTTTTGTCCCAACAGCATGTTGGATACTTCTGTCATTTCTGTCTTAATATCCTGGATTGCATTTTCATACAATTCTGTCATTTCCAGTACTGTGTTGACTTACTGTATTATTCTGTCTTGTAATGGTTTTTTAAGTTCTTTAACTTCTTTATCTATACTATTCTTTCTTCTGTCTTTTCCATTTTCCCCATAGCCGTCCTAGGGTATTTACTCTCTTAATGTCTTCCATTGTTTTTCCCGTAGTTTGCATCTTCTTCTGTAACTATTCACATAACTCCACATCAAGATATTTCTTCTGGCTTTCTCTATTTGGGGTATTCATTGAGTCAGATTTTTTAGTTATTTTATTTTTTTATGATGACTAAGGAAGACTATTGTTTTCTTGGCATCATATGAGTCTTTTCTTAGCAGATATTAGTTTATCTTAACTAGATGATGTCACAAGATATGGTAATGTTTTGTGAAGAACCTGTATATGTGTGATCTCTTCTTGTCTTCCTGAAGAAGGATGACTATTGCCTTCCAGCAACTGCAGCTCTTCCTGCCCTCTTCTACTTGACTTTTAGAAATCCCACATGATGTAGCTGGTTAGCAGTGTTCAAGGCCAAAGTACTTCTCTACTATATGAGATAGCTCAGTGGCAGATTTTTTTACTTTATTCTTGTACTAGTTGTAAGTGATGTCTTGACAGGGTTTTACATATTGGTGATCTTCCTTATGTTTTTGGCCTGAGGGCTATGACCTGTGAAGAGAAACAGACCAAAATGGTGAATGGAAAGTGGAGGGAAGGTGGTGGGTGTTCTTCCATCCATGGGAGGCTTTCTGGTCTCTCTGCAGGGCCCCACTCCTTTGCAGGAGCTGGCAGTGGTGGTATATTACATGCTCACCTGTGAAGCGAAACAGGCCAAAATGGCAAACGGGAGGTGGAGGGAAGGTTGTGGGTGTTCCTTCCACAATCATTTCTCTTGGCATCAGCAGTAACAGAATCAAAAGATAAATTATATTGGGGACGTTTGCTGTCAGGGACCTCTCCAAAGTACTAAAGAACAATGATGTTAGTCTAAAGATTAAGGTGTGCCTGATCTAGGCGATGGTCTTCACAATTACTTGCTATGCATCAGAGTACTGTACAATGATTAAGGATGATAGAAAAAGACTTGATGCCTTTGAGCTGTGGTGCCTAAGAAGAGTATTGAACAGTATTGATCATACCATGTGCTGCCAGGAGAACAAATAGGGTCATCTTGAAGACAGTGAAACCAAGTTTCTCCTTAGAGGTAAGGATTTTAAAGTTCTGTCTCACATTCTTTTTGGGCACATGACAAGGAGGGACCAGTCCTTGGAGAAGGACATCATACTTAGAAGTGTGGAGGGACAGCACTGGACGAGACTGATTGACGCTGTAATTGGGTAATGGGATTAGATGTGTTGGAGTCAGTGAGAATGGCTTAGGATAGGAAAGAGTTCACAGCTTTTACATAGAGTCACTATGAGTTGTGGGTGACTTGATGGTACATAACAATACAAATTACATAGGAGTAGATAGTCCATCTTTCTCTGGTCGAACAGTTGATATACTTAAACTACATGCTTTTCAGTTGTCAGTACTAGGATACCAGAGCACCTTTCATGACTATAGACTTGAATACAATAATCAACATAGAATAAAGTTGTGTTGTGGTTTTGGTTGGCTTCCGCTCACCCCAAACTATTCTCTATAGTGGTGATATTTTCCCCCCACTGTTATTAGTAGCTAAAAAAAGCTTAGAAACAAAGGAAAAACAACATGGATTTTTGTTTTACTTTTTATGACACTAAAATATTGTGTAAAATATCCAATTATCAATATTTGTCTTCCTAAAAGTTGCTTTGGTGAATTTTCTTCAACTCATCAAATTGTCTTCTGGTTTTTTATTGAGATTGATCTTTTTTAAGCACAAAGTATTTTTTTTTAAATAAGTTAAGATTTTGTTTGAATGTGTCTAGTTGTTGGGTGGGGGTCATGATTATGGTGAATTGTAAAGTAAAGATCTTTTAAGGGAGATTGGCAGCAACTATGAAGTCCAGAGAGGTAACCATGGCTTTATAATGCCCCAGTTGGAGGGGGAGGGGATCACAGAGAAAGTAAACATTTTGACAAGGATCTAGACATCAATTGGAGCTTATCCAGTATTAAGCAGAAACACATGCTTTATTCAAGGCATTTGCAGAAACAAAACCATCCTGCCTTCTTTTATTTATTTATTTTTTTCTAAATGTTCAGTTTCTATTTATGCTGTCAGTGCTGAAGTAGTACACAGAATTGGAAACAAAGGAAAATTCCTTCAACTAAAAACTGTAACTCTTTACTCTTCCCACTCCCCTTCCACTATCGCCAAGCTTGTTTTCCCACCTCTGACCTGCCATACTTTTCCAGGTTAAATATCAGCATTCACTGGTCAAATGTTAATTCTAAGTGCTAATAAAACGAAGCTGAACATAGACTACTTCCATTTCAATGGAGTGTATACAATTAACATTTTCTTTGTTTTATTTATTTTTTACCTTCAGTGGGGTCACTAGGGAATACATGAAATATGTTGTTGTTAGGTGCTTGTTGAGTCAAGTACAACTCATAGTTATCCTATTAAAAAAAAAAAGATCTAAACACAGTTTCATTCTGTGCTGTCCTCACACTTCCTGACACAGAAGTGTCCATTGTGGCAGTCACTGCATCCATCCACCTGGTCGAAGGTCTTCCTCTCCTGCGCTGACCCTCTCCACCTTTTCCAACATCGTTTCCTTCTCCAAGGAATAGCACCTCCTAGCAACAAGCACAAAGTACATGAGGCAAAGTCTCAACATTCTTGCCTCCAAAGAGCATTTTCTATGACATATTTACTTTTCTTTTGGCCATCCATAAGATGTTCTATGCTCTACTCCAACACCACAGATCAAAAGCATCAATTCTCTTTCTGTCATCCTTATTCATTGTCAAGCTCTCAGATGCAAAGCAAGTGATTGGAAAGACTATGTCCTGAATAAGTTGCACCTTAGTCCTCAAACTGATATTATTATTCCTCAATAATTCCTCAGTATTCCTAAATAAAAAGGTCTCTAACTGCATATTCTCCCAGTAAAATGCATTTCATTATTTCCTGGTCTATGGGTCAGACCATTAATTACTCATATGCAAATTCAAATTGAGGCTGAAGAAAATAAGTCCACAGGAACCAAGATATGATCTTGAACCAATTCTATCTAAATTTTAAGATCATAATAGGAGTAGGTTTGAGACTTTGAACACCAATGATCAAAGACCAGAGGAGATGTGAGATAATATCAGTGATATCATCCACAAAGAAAACAAAATATAATACAAAAACAAAGGAGAAAAAAAAGCAAAATGATGTCAGAAAAGACTAAAAATTTCACTGGAGCATTGAGAAGCTAAAATAAAAGGAAAACATGCTGAAGTAAAGAGCTGAACAGAAGATTTCAAAGGGAATCTCTGGAGGACAGAGCAATGCAGTGTAATAGGAAGTGCAGAGAACCGGAGTTGGAGAATGAAAAGAGAAGAACTCTCTCTGCATTTCTCAAACTAAGAGAACTAAAAAAAAAAAAAAAACCAAAAAAACAACAAACCCAAAAAACAACAAAAACCCCCAACAAGCAATATTGAAAAATGCTGTCAGCAAAAGCATTAAAAAAAAAATATGGCGGAAATACACAGCATCACTGTGCCAGAAAGAACTGACTGACACTGAAAAATTTCAGGAAGTACTATATCAAAGGGTAATAAATAGTAATAAATGGTAATACAAGGAGAAAGTAGAAGCTGAATTGAAGGCATTCACAAAAAATAAAGCCACTGAAATTGATGGTATACCAATTGACTTGTTTCAATTCACAAATGTAATCCTGAATGCGCTCACCAGTCTATGCCAGGCTGTTTGGCCAATGGATTGGTTGAGGTCTCTATTTATTCCCATTCTCAAGAAAAGACTGAATATGGAAATTATCGAACAATATCATTAATATCACATGCAAACAAATTACTGTTGAAAATTATTCAAAAATGACTAGAACAGTACAAAAATAAGTGACAGCCATAGTTCAAACAGGATTTAGAGGAGGCTGTGGCACCAAGGATATCATTGTTGATGTCATATGGATCCTGACTGAAAGGAGTACAAGAAGAATGTCTATATGTGCATTATTGACTATGCAAAAGCATTTGATTGTGTGAATCATACAAAGTTGTGACTTACATTGAGAAGAATGGGAGTCCCAGAGCATTAATTGTGTTTATGCGAAACCTATACCTGGCCTAGGAGGTTGTTGTGTAAACAGAGCATAGGAACACACATGGTTTAAAATTAAGAAGGGAGTGTGTCAGGATTGTATATTCTCTTTATACTTCTTTGACCTGTATGCTGAGCAAATTATTCTAGAAGCTTGTCTCTATGAAGAGGAATGTGGCCTCAGGATTGGAAGAAGACTCATCAATAACCTGTGTTATGTAGACAACACAACCTTGCTTGCTGAAAGTGAGGAGGACTTGAAGCACTTGGTGCAGAAGATAAAGGAATGCAGGCTTCAATATGGATTGAATCTCAACATTAAGAAACCAAAGTTTCTTACTGAACTGATAGGAGACATCATGATGGATGAAGAAGAGATAGAAACTGTCAGCAACTTCATTTTGCTTTAGATCACACATATTACACGTGGTCAGACAGGGTGACACCAAAATGACTATGTACAGAAATATTGTGCACTAGTTATCATACACCTACAAGGCTAAAACTCGACAGCTGTGCTCTCAGGACAGAGCTGTTCATGATCCAATTACAATGACTTCTAGAATCATGTGCCTTTCTGGGTATGCTCTATAGTTTTTGTTCTCAGTGGTATTTTAACAGTGGCTAATCTTGTCAAATTTTATATTATTTTAGGTTCAGTATTATGGTAAGTTTTATTTGTGAGCTTATATCATTATTTTTCTTATAATGAAGTAATGATTAAAGGAGGATTTTTTTTATATCTTCTGTTCCACTGCCAATAACATTTGAACTTTAAATGTTATCGTTCAATGTAGATAGATATTACAAAGCAAATTTGTCATTAGTATTCATATGTATCCAAGAAATTACACTTTAAATTACATTTTAAAAATTTCTAATTATAGTTTTTGTATGTCATCCTATGACTGAAACTGATAAACATTTCTAATTATTTTGTGTGGTTTGACACAGGAAGAAACCCATGACAGGGAGTCAAGGGTCTACAATAAACTACCATATTGACAGTCACTCTAGGGGAGTCACCTTTTATGAAGTGTACTTGCTGTTCCCTATTTTATGGAGGCTTCTTATTTTAAGAAGAGTGAGTGTACTTTAGCCTCTAAATTAGACGTTAGAGAAGTTATTGTATATAGCAGTGCTAGGAAAAGGTGTTTGTTCCTTTTGAAAGAAGCTCACAAATTAATTTTGGTTAGTATGAGATAGAATTCTCACCTTCCATGTAGGTGATCCAAGTTTTATTCTTGGTCAATGAAACTCAGGTGTACCCACTCCCATCTGTCACTGGCAGCTTATGTGTTACTTTGATGCTGAATGGGGTTCAGTAAAACTTTCTACCTAAGGAGAAAGGGCTGACAATATACTTTAAAAATTATCACTGAAAATGGTATACTGTCTGTACATGATTATGGGAATGGCAAAGAGTTAAGATCAACTTTACAACAGTTAAGAATGATATTAAGTTCCACAGACAACAACTAAGCAAAAAACGATGCTGGGGAGATGTTGTTAATCCATTGGTATAAAACAACATCAACCACATTATGTGTACATGTGTGTACACACACGATAGATAGATAGATAGATGTGGAACCCTAAAACCCTTCCATGGTCTTCTCAATTACTTGTTATGTATTAGAGAGCTTGACAATGACTAAGAATGATAAAAGAAGAATCCATGCCTTTAGGTTGTGATGCTGGAGTACTGGACATACATACCATGTCTTGGAGAGGGTGGAATGGGGTTGCTTCTTGGAGGCAAGGATTTTGAAACTCCATCTCACATACTTTGGGCATGTTGTCAGGAGGGCCCTGTCATTGGAGAAGGACATCATGCTTGGAAGTGTGAAGGGATTTTGCAGAAGAGGAAGACCCTTGATGAGATGGGCTGACATAGTATCAGTGAGGCTGGATCAGGATAGGGCAGGATTCAGAACTTTTGTGCATAAGATAGCTATGAGTTGCAGGTGACATGACAGCACATAGAAATAAAAATAATGGAACCCTGGTGACATAATGTATAGTGTGTGTGACTGTTAACAGAAATGTCAGTAGTTCTAATACACCAGTTGCTAATGGTGGGGGACGGGGCAGGGAGAAGATGAGCAGCCTTCCATCCTATATTTGCAGCCTTGGAAACCCAATGTAGGGTCCCTACGAGTTGGCATTGATTCTAAAACAATGAGTGAATTATGGATGATAAAACTAACTAAAATGTCCACTTTTTAAATAATTGTGTTGATTTGAATTTTGCTTTTTTAGTTTTATTTTAAATACAAAACCAAGATATCTTTAGAACATAGGAATAATGAAGAATAAATACTTCAGGAAAATATATTTAATGTAATTCCAAACTTTGGTTAACTAAACTTTGTAACACAATTTTACATTTTAAAACAAGCAACACTTGTGTTTAATTCATTCCCACACAACCTGCTGACAAGTTGATTCTAACTTATACCTAACCTCCATTGGGTTTCCAAGGGTGTAAATCTTAGCTGGAAGAAAGCATTCATCATCCTTTTTTGGAGTTTCTAGTGGATACGAACTACTGAAAATGTATGACCTATTGGTTAGCAGTGTAGCATGTTAAAATCTTTCTTCTCTTTAAAAAAGATATTTTTATTTTATATTGATTTTCAGGTCATATAGCCCTGGTGTACAAGTTGCTGTACAGTGGTCATTTCTGGTTGTTGTGAGGCTGAACACTGTGACACTGATGTGCCAAATGAGTTAATGGTTGTTTACCCATGTCGAACAGATAGTTGGGTGGAGCTCACCAATTAAAACAAGCTTGGAAGGAGGAGTGGCATCCACTTCCATAATAGCTTGCCGCCGGAAATCCTATGAACCTGGAGAGAGGATGAGAGGCGCCCAAGCTTTGAGGACTCTCCTTCATAGGGTCGCTATGAGTCGCCTGTGACTCGATGACACTTAACAACAACAACAACATTGATTTTCATTCAAAATTCACACACATTCTGTTTATATACATTGGGCTTCACATATTCACCTGTTCACATTGTGTTCCATAGTATTATTCCTATATACTGTGTTTTATAAAACTGGTCATCATTGATCTATGCCTACCATTACCTCACCTTTTCAGGTGCCTACTGAATCTTTTCTAATTTCTTAAACCTTTTACTCTTCTGACATAACTCTGTGCCTTCAAGACTTCTCTTCACTTTCCAGTACTTAGCCCCTCATCTTCCTACCCTTCCTCTTTGGACTTTGTATATATCTTACTAATAATCCTTCTGTTTTTAGAAAAAATGGTCTTAGGCAATATTTGTCCTTATGAGACAGAGTTAATTTACTCAACATAGTGCTCTCCAATCTCCCATGTTACATAGTGTTTTTCTTAATCATTGCTCCTGAGTGCTGCATAATATTGCATCATATGAATGTATCACAGTTTCTCAATCCATTAATTTATTGATGGACATTTCAGATATTTTCATTTTCTTGCTCTTGTGAGTATCGCTACTACTTTAAGATTAGTGTTCTTTTTAACTGATGTTTCCAGGCCCGTTCACCTGAGAAATGATGGCTGGCCCTACCATATGGGCATAATATTTGCTCTAGACCAGACCAGATTTTGTGACATATGCTCACCAACTGAATTCCAAGAATTTGAGTTCTCTTTCTTTTTCTTCCAAAGAATTTCTCTCTCAGAATTGAGGGGAACTCAACACTTCTTATTAAAATAACCTTTTGCTGCCTAAAAATGGCACCTTATTTCTCATTGATTAGAGTCTCCTCTTAGTTATTTTAATTATGACTGTGAGTATCACTTTTTGGATATCATCAACTGCATTGGAGTTCTGATCTTATTATTCACTTAAAAAAAAAGATTTATACGTTGAACTGCTTTCCCACCATATGTCTTCTTGTTAGATGCCATCGAATTGAGTACAACCCATAGTGACCCTATGAATAACATATCTGAACTCTGTCCTATCCTGTGCCATGTTCATACTTCTTGACACAGTAGAGCCCATTGTCACACTCACCATGTCAATCTACTTGGTCGAGGGTCTTTCTCTCCTTTGCCAACTTTTCCAAGTATCATGTCTCTTTCCAGGGAATAGCCCACCTAACAATGTGCCCGAAGTATGTCAGGCAAAGCCTCGTCATCTTTGCCTCCAAAGAGCATTCTGGCTCCACCATCTTCAAGACACATTTGTTTGTTCTTTTGGCACTCTATGAGATGATCAGTACTATTCTCCAACAACACAGCTCAAAGGCATCAATTCTTCTGCTATCCTTATTCTTTCTCTTAATCCTTCTCCATGATACTAGCTCCACAATTTGCTCTATTTATGTCTGAATGTTTGTTAGAGGTGGCACATTCTTTGTCACAGTGCCGTCTCCACATCTTATCAATCAACATTCTACATTCATACCTTAAATTCTTTTCTTCAGAGTACTATACTCCATTTCCAGGATTCCCATTACCAAGGTGTTGTTTAATTATATGAACACCATTGGTCACACATCTAGCTTGGCCAGAATTTTGGTAATGAAAGCTTTATTGAAATAATAAAAAGCTAAAGAAGTTGTATCGCTCATTCTAGTCTTTGGAAAACTGAGATATCTGTTAGTATGTTAACGTCCAAGGCATACACTAATATGAAGAGTTTTAAGAGAGACAACAGTCAGATCCTCAACATTCACATATTCCCTTTTCTAATTTTTTTTCTCTCTGAAAGATCATTTATTGAGGACTCAAACAGGTGTTTCTTCAGCTCTAATTCTCCTTTCAGAATTTCCCCAACCTCCCTTTATATGGAAAGACATGCTTTTGACTCACCCTGAATCTCGTTATTGTGTGGTGTTCTAGGATGTTCAGAAGTCTAGGATCCCAAACAAACAAACAGACCATTTTAAATACAATTGTTCATTGAGCCTCCAGTAATCAAAATACTATGAACCAGTAATATGTTACATCTTTCTGTCTTGTGTTTATTCTGTAATGAGAGCTTCATGTTTCAACATTCCAGATTCATCTATTTTGTGGATGACCAGTAGGAAGCTCTGGTGGCCTAGAGTTAAGAAGCCTGTAATACAATCCAGAAATTACATGATATAAATCCACTATCTACTCAGTGGGAAAAGGATGGACAATCTCCTCCTATTAGATTATCTGCCTCTGAAATCCCTCTAGAGGATCAGCTATGAATTGGTTCAGACTCAACAATACTCAACAACAGTATGTCCAGATAAAATTTTTCTTTAACAACTTCACTTTCCTGGATATTCTTATGCCTGAGATAATATATTTTAAATACAGAGGTATTATGCATGCACTATAATGATTATGGTCATGTAGTCTGGTGTTATAGAAGACCAGCTTACATTTAAAATTCACCACTCCTCAGATAAGTAGCTTTGGATCTATGTATCCAGTATCAGTTTCTTCATTTTAAATATATCTTTAATGTAAAATTGTAACAGAAGGGCATCTTTAGACAAACTTAATTATATTTACCCTAAGGTCATCTTCTTTGGATCCATAGGACTTAATGCTTTTGTTTTTGTCTGCTTGGATTTTGTGCAAATTTGTCTAGGAACACACCCATTAATTAACTCTTCTTTGCCAAATATGGGCATATATGGAGGATAATTGCTTAACTTGGATAATAATCAAGAAAGAACTAAGAATTTTCCAAGAAAGGAAATCCTCATACACAGCTGTGAAGTCCATCAATCAGGTCCCAATCTTAGATCAGTTCAGCCAGTGGCTTTTGAGTTTCTTGTAACTGATTCAGAGAATGCCTTAATTTCCAATTATCTCTGAAGGGCCCTCAATTAAGGCAAGGAAATGAAATACCTTAGACATTAGACCTTAGACAATAAACACAAGACATTCATTAGGCATGCTAAGTATACAGTTGTCCTTTTATTTTTCTCTTCTTTAGAATATCTTGGGTGATGACAATGTATAGAACTGCTTCTCTGTTCCGCTCAATGTTCCCTCATTAGTCCTAACATTCTGTTTGTGTGAAGATGATTTGCCACTAGTGCATTGTTTCCAAATCTTCTGGAAAGGTTACATTCTGAAATAATCCACTGTAGATAACAACCTAGGAAAACCTAGTGGGAATTCCTAACCCCAACAACAACAATCTGCTATATATTGCTGATCATCACTACCATTGTAAAGATTACTCCCGCATTATTTAATCCACCTTCCCTTTCTCTAACCTTCCAGCTTTCCCAGAATGATAGTGTTTTATTTTTCCTAAGGATTAATCACTTCTGGCAACATGCCCAAATGTATGTGGGAGGAAATGCTGGGTCAAATGAAACTTTTGACAATCTCAGTCTCTTCACCATCCATCACGATGCTGCCAATTGGCCCAGTAGGGAGAATCTTTGTTTTCTTGATGTTAAGATTCAATCCATATTGAAGGCTGCAGTCCTAGACCTTCTACAGAAAGTGCTTCAGGTCCTCCTCAGTTTCAGCATAGAAGTGGCAAAATTTGAATACTTCTGTTTTCTGAAACAGTGGTGTTTTGTTATGTGTGGTTTTACCCTCCTAACAAGCACACCTGTTATGTCCTTATCTGCCAGAAGCAATATCAAATGCACATATTAACAAAGAGAATTAAAAGAGCATTGACATTGTAGTTATTTGCCAATAAACTGAGACTAATCCACAGCTGACCCTCCAGTGGTTTTTCAGAAGTAGCCAGGCTCATGGGAAGAGATTTCCCATCCTTCTTCCTTGAATATCTAGTGAATTTGATCCATTTACATTTGGGATTTCAATGCAGCTTCTTATCAGTAGGCCAATAAAGGTCCCTAGAAGTAGATTGTTGTTACGTGCCATTGAGTTACTTGCAACTCATAGTGACCCTGGAACTTGCTCTATCCTGTGCCAACCTTATTATCTCTGACATATCTACCCTCATTACCCTAGACACTGAATCAATCCATCT
>NW_006399820.1:7152002-7153135 GCF_000299155.1 Elephantulus edwardii | reverse complement strand
CTATGAGTCGCAAACGACTCGACGGCACATAACAACAACAACAACTGTGTTCTGAAATTACCTAAATCACCTCATGTCACACATTGTATACCTGCACTGCACCCTGCCGCCCCCATGCCTTGTGCTCCAAAATTTGAACATGGCAGTCTTGACCTGTGGACTTCTGGGAGACGTTGTTGTTTGGGAACCCCAGAACACTTGATTATGCCTATGCAAAACCTATACTTGGATCAGGAAGCAGTCATCAGAACAGAGCAAGGGAACACTGCCTGGTTTAAATTTGGAAGGGTGTGTGCCAAGGATATGTCCTATCTCCATACCGTTCCAATCTGTATGCATAACAGACCATCCAGGATGCTGGGCTGTATGAGGAAGAATATGGTATCAGGATTTGAGGAAGATTCATCAGTAGCCTGCATTATGCAGATGACATGATCCTGCTTTCTGAAACTGAGGTGGACCTGAAGCGCTTGCTTCTGAAAGTCAAGGACTGCAACGTTCAATATGGAGTAAAGCTCAATATCAAGGAAACAAAGATTCTCACCACTGGGCCGATTGGCAGCATCATGATAGATGGTGAAGAGACTGCGATTGTTAACATCTTTAATTTGCTTGTATCTACAATCAACACTCTTGGTACTAGCAGCCAGGAAATAAAAATAGAAATTGTATTGGGAAAGTCTGCTGTCAGAGACTTCTCAATGAGATTTGCAAGGGATAGAGAAGGGTTTAGGGCTGTTGTATGTAGGGTCACTATGAATTGCAGGTGATTTGACAGCAAATAACAACAACAATATCTGAAAGATAAGCAGGAATTCACCATACAAAAGGTAGATCAACTCAGTTCATTGCCATAAAGTCAAAACTGACTCATAGTTGGCCATCTAGTGAATTTTCAAGACTGTTCCTAAATTGCATAAGATAATATTGCCTATATCCTCCCCTGAGGCTCTAGTTGATTTAAACCTCCAGAGAGGTGCCAGTTTGGGTTATCATCACAACCCTCTACCATCAGAGCTTCAAAAGATTGATTGTTGTTGTTGTTATGTGCCATCGAGTCGCTTGTGACTCATAGCGACCCTATGTACAACAGCCCTAAACTCCACTCTGTCCTGTGCCAATCGCACTGTCTC
>NW_006399820.1:7146471-7151902 GCF_000299155.1 Elephantulus edwardii | reverse complement strand
TTTTGCCCTCTCTAGGGTGAACCTGTTTGTTCTTCTGGCAGTGAATGATATTCTCGTCTCCAGAACCACAGCTCAAAGGCATCAATTATTTTTCTATATTCTGTAGTCATTGTCTGGCTTTCTGATGCATAGCAAGTAATTCTGAAGATCATGGCCTGGATCAGGCACAGTTTATTCTCCAGAATGACATCATTGCTCTTTAGTAGTTTGGAGAGGTCCCTGACAACATACTTTCCCAATGCAATTTGTCTTTTAATTTCCTGGCTACTGGTGTCAAGACTGTTGATTGTGGAGCCAAGCAAACTAAAGCTGTTATCAATTTCTGTCTCTTCACTGTCTATCATAATGCTACCAATCTTCCCAGTGGTGAGAATCGTTGTTTTCTTGATATTGAACTTCAATCCGTATTTAAGGCTGCAGCACTTGACCTTCTGTGGCAGGTGCTTCAAGTCCTCTTCAGTTTCAGCAAGTAGTGTTGTGTCATCTGCATAACACAGGTTGTTGATTAGGGAACATTTCTTTCTAAAAAAATCTGCTTTGGTTTAGTGATCTAATTAAGATATTAATATAGTTTAGGGACCAAACTCATAGGACAGTGGAAGTTTTGTGTAAAGCATCGGTATCAATTCTATACTCATTTAATTAAGATACTATGAACAAAGACAAAAGAACTATGTGGTGCAAAATTAATTCAGAATCAACTTGATGGAAGTGGATTTGGTTTCAGTTGATGAACAGGGATAGAAGCAATGGTGACCCAGAAGTGAAGTGGTTAACTTGGTTACTAACTAAACTGTCAGCAGTAGAAATGAATCCATAGCTTCATGGAGGAGGATGTGACAGTCTGTTTACACACTTGTGTGTATTTTGAAAGTTTATATGTTGTTTCTATTCTGTCCTATTTGGCTATTATTCTAGTAGTTGTTGATTGCTGTTGAATCAAGCACTACTCATAGTGACCCAATGAATAAAATGAAGAATTATCATTCATCAAAGTTCATAGAATTTCCAGAGGCATGTTGTTTAAGAAGTGGAGTGTACCATCAAATCAATCATATGAACAAGGATCTGAAATTTGCCTTATCCTGTAGCATTGCCATAATCTCTGCCATGCTAAAACCCATTGTCACACTCACTATCCTGATCTATCTTCTGAAGAGTCCGTGAGGGAATAAGAACTGAGGTATAAATCAAGATTTGTACACCAAAGTTCACAACAGCATTATTCACCATCACAAAAATATGGAAACAGCTGAAATGCCCAACTACAATCAAATTGGTTAATACATTTTGATGTATTCACATGATGGAAAATGATGCAGCAGGAGCAATAACTTTGTAAATTACTACCTAACTTGGGAGGGACTGGAGAACATTATGTTAAATGGACTAACTCAGTCCTGTAAGAAAAAATATTGTAGAAGGAGTATGAGGATCCAAGGGAGGGGGGTAAGCATAGGGTCACACAACTTAATGGGTGGAGGGTGGCGGGGGGTGTGAAGAAAATGGGAAAGATCCAGTGTGAAAATCAATTTATATGAACTTTGTAAATAAACCAGCATAAAATAAAAAAAAAAAAAAAGAGTCCACCTTCTCTTTCTCTAACCTTCCAGCTTTCCCAGAATGATAGTGTTTTATTTTCCCTAAGGATTAATCACTTCTGGCAACATGCCCAAATGTATGTGGGAGGAGTTTCATCTTCTTGTCTGTCAGAGTTACTCTTTTTACAGTTCCTTCCAGAGAGATTTGTCTTCTTTTGGAAATCCATGGGCTCTCAGGAGTTTTTGTCAACTAAGGAAGAAGAGTTATCCTATAAAGACTCTGTGACTTGGAATTAAAACAAAGCTAAAAGATTTGGTATTCAGGAGTTGTTTACAAACAATGATAAAGGTGAGAGTTATGGAAAAATTTACATGAGAGTTACAAAAAATCAACTCTGAAATTTACATTCAGAATCAGATTTTTTTTCTCGCAAAGTCATCTCTAAAATGCTGATAATGATATCATTTACATAAAACAATTAAATCAGATGATTTAATGCACTTTGCACAGTTCCGGGAACAGTGATGATACTCAGAAAGTAGTAACTTTAATACAAAAGATGTTACTCCTGCCTAGAAGGAATTCCATTTCCCTAGTGGGGATTGATGGTTTGTAAACATCAACTATAAGCAAGAATGTGTTCTGTGCAATGAAAACATAGTAAGGTAGAAGATCTATCAACAATCCGTGTTATGCAAATTACACAACCCTGCTTGCTGAAACTGAGGAGGACCTGATGCGCTTGCTGCAGAGGGTCAAAGACTGCAGCCTTCAATATGGATTGAGGCTCAATGCCAAGAGGACAAATATTCTCACCATTGGACCAATTGGCAGCATCAGGACGCATGGTGAAGAGATTGAAATTGTTTGCAGTTTTAGTTTGCTTGACTCCACAGTCAACACTCTTGGCAACAGCAACCAGGAAATTAAAATATGTATTGAGATGGGCTGGAAGCAGGAGCGGCATCCACTTCCGAAATGGCTTGCCTCCGGAAACGCTATGTACGAACAGTGCTCAGGCTGTTCGTTCATAGGGTCGCTATGAGTCGTCTACGACTCCACGGCATCAAACAACAACAACAACAACATTGAGATGGGAAAGTCTGCTGTTAGGGACCTTTCCAAAGTACTGAAATGCAATGATGTCTGATACAGGCGCATTTGATACAGGCCATGGTCTTTGCAATCGCTTATTATGTATGAGAGAGTTGGACAATGACTAGGGAGACAATGACTAGGAGGAGAATTGATGCCTTTGAGCTGTGGTGCTGGAGAAGAGTATTGAATGTGCCAAGGACTGTTAAGAAACCAAACAGCTTTATCCTGGAGAGGGTTAAACCAGGCAGATCCTTAGAGGCAATGATTCTGAGACTTGTCTGGCATACTTTGGACAAGTTGTAAGGAGGGACAGGTCCTTGAAGGGGGCATCATGCTTGGGAGGGTGGAGGGACAGTGCAGGAGGGGAAGGCCCTCTGTGAGGTGGATTGTTTCAGTGACTGGGTTAATTAATCGGGATGGGAGTATCCGAGACAGTGCACAGGACAGAGCAGAGTTTAAGGTTGTTGTACATAGGGTCGCTATGCGTTGCAAACAACTCTAAGGCACTTAACAACAACAACGAGGTGAATTTCTGGGAAAATAGAGGAATAAATAAGACTTTTTTAAATCTTGAAAAATTAAGTATATATTTATCATGGAGTTATCTCCCATGTGATTATCTCCCATGTAGGTTCAGCTATGGGTTGGTTCTGACTTGATGATACACAACACAACAACAACAATATGTTTTTTTAACCTTAAAGAGAAATTAAGTTTGAAATAGGGGACTATGGTGGCCTACTGAGTAAGGAGTTGAACTTCCAAACTAAAAGCAGGTGGACTGTATCTACCAGCTGCTTTATAATAGAAAGTTGGGCAATCTCCTCCCTTTGAAAACCTGCTGGGTGGTAAGTGATGATGTCCTTACAACTTGTCAGCTATGAGTTAGAGTTTTAGTTACATAAGATTATTTGATTTCTAGAGATCACCGGCTTTAAAAAACCACCAAAGCAAACATACAAACAAATCCACATTTCTGTAAAGTCAATTTAATGAACAGAAACTCTAAAGAAGAGTACAACTGCTTCAGTAGGGCTTCCATGTGTACAAAGCTTAATGGAAGGCAACTGTTTCCATTATCCTGTGTCTTGGAGGTAGCTTCAGATGGTTTCATGGGCAAGAACTTAACCACTCTGCCAATAAGGCTCCAATATCAGTCATGAGGATAATGTAAGTAAGAAGTTGAACTTCCATGGTAAAGCATCATGATGCTATAGTTAGAAGTTCTTTTAAGTCACAGGTTTCAGAGACTTGTCACCAGCTCTGTCCTATTTAGCACTTCTGTCAATGACTCAATAATCACATTTTTCAGGTGACAGGAAAGTGGGAGGAAGTGTGTGTTGAATAACAGAATAAAGATCTAATGGGCTGGATCTAACAAGATGATATATAAAAGCAATGCAGTTACATTTAAAAAAAAATTAAGTCGAAATAAGCAAGTATAAGATAAAGACCTTAACATCAGTTTAGGTGGGGAATAAATACTCTGGTATTTTGTTGTTATTGTGGGTTCCAACTCATGCTGATCCTGTGTAAAAGGGATGAAATCCTGACCAACATTGCACTATCCTCAAAACTGCTGTCGTGATTAAGCCCATTGTTGCAGTCACTGTAGCGGTATAGCTCATTAAAGAGCTACTTTTTTTCTCTTGACTCTACTTTTCCAAGCATGATATCCTTCTTTAGGGACTAGCTCCTCCTGAGAACCTGCCCAAAGTCTGTAAGATGAAGGAACACTCTGAGTGCACTTCCTCCAAGACAGATTTGTTTGTTCTTTTGGTAGTTAGTGATACGTTCAATACTCTTCACCAACACCACAATTGAAAGGCATCAATTAGCCTTTCTTATTTGTTTAGGAGAGAGTGAAACCAAGTTTCTCCTTTGAGGCAAGGATTTTGAAGCTCTATATCACATACTTTGGACATATGTCCAGGAGGAACTGATCTTTGGAGAAGGACATCATGCTCAGAAGGGTGGAGGGAAAGCACGAGAGAGGAAGACCCTGGATTAGATGGATTGATTCAGTAATTGGGGCAATGCGTGTAGGTGTATTTGAGTCAGAGAGACTGGATAAGGACAGGGCAGCTTCAGCTGCTGTGCATAGGGTCACTATAAGTCACAGAGGACTCAAAGGCACACAACAATAACACAACAACATTCATTGCCCAACTTTCAGATGCATGTAATTAAAAATACGATGACTTGGTTCAGGTACACATTAGTCTTTAAACTGATACCCTTGCTCTTTAGAGCTTTGAAAAGGTTTTAACAGCAGATTGGACCTATGAAATAGTATGCTGTTTGATTTCTTGGCTGTTGTTTCCGTTAGTGTTGATTACAAGTTTAAGTAAAATGAAATACTTGGAAATTTCTATCTTTTTTCCATTGTTGTTGTTGTTGTTATGTACCGTCGAGTCGTTTGAAACTCATAGCGACCCTATGAACAACAGCCCTAAACCCTGCTCTATCCTGTACCAACCGCATTGCCTCTGACACACCCATCCCGATTACCCCAGTCACTGAATCAATCCACCTTATAGAGGGTCTTCCCCTCCTATACTGTCCCTCTACCCTACCAAGCATGATGTCCCTCTCGAAGGACCTGTCTCTCCTTACAACATGTCCAAAGTATGTCAGATGGAGCCCCAGAATCCTTGCCTCCAAGGAGTAGCCTGGTTTAACCCTCTCTAGGATGGATATGTTTGTTTTCTTGGCAGTCCATGGAACATTCAATACTCTTCTCCAGCACCACAGCTCAAAGGTGTGAATTCTCCTTCTGTCCTCCCTAGTC
>NW_006399820.1:7138493-7142170 GCF_000299155.1 Elephantulus edwardii | reverse complement strand
CCTCCACCCTCCCAAGCATGATGTCCTTCTCCAAGGACCGGTCTCTCCTTACAACATGTCCAAAATATGTTAGATGGAGCCTCAGAATCCTTGCCTCCAAGGAGACACCTGGTTTATTTTATGTTGTCATAAACAAAAGAAAGATAGAGGATCTTTTATGTAAACATGTGTATAAAGGTTTTTAACCATAAATAAGAAAAGATGCCAGATAAGATCCTTGAAAGAATTTTACTTAGTGTTAAGGCTTAAGGCAGTCAAGTAATTAACTTAAATATAAGATAGCATGTAGTCAGTGCTATCAGACAAATATAAAGCTATGCAGAGTATCGATGGAGATATTTCCTTTTATTCTTAGGAAATTAGGTCAAACTTCATCAAGATGACTTCTCAGTTTAGTCTTTAAAAAATATTTGGTTTTGACAAGTAGGGTTAAGATACATTCAATATCCAAATATAAGTTAGAGGAGGATAAAAAAGCAATAAAGAGAAAACAATCAGAGGGGCAAGAGAACAATGATCAAGAGATCATTGAAATAATAATAAAAAAAAATAACCCACAAAACTAATATTATTAGGAGGCCCATTAACTCCCAAGAAGTTGATACCAACTCACAGTGACTTGCAGGAGACAATAGAACTAACTGCCCCATAGGTTTTCCAGGAATGAATCATTCCAGAAGCAAGCTGCCTCATCTCTCTCTCATGGAGAAGCTGACAGGTTCAAACTGCCATATTTTCAGTTAATAGTAGAATTCTTTAGTCGTAACTGCCAGGGATTCTATTATAAGAAGGATACTAGCTCCTATTTGAGAGGGCTCACAGGATTGTGAAATCTCACATTCTTGAAAGGTTTGAAGAGTTCCAATAATATGAGACTCTAACCAAAGTATTTATTGAGTTAAAGACTGTTGGTGAGCTTATCATGAGTAGATCAAGAATGAGGATGAAGTGAGAAAATGGAGATATCAAGAGTAGACAATTTGGTACTATGTGATTCCAGGACCTTAAGATACTAAGTTTTACATTTTTTGGAAAGAAGCTTGATACAACTATCATTATGCAGTAATTGTAAAAAATTTATTTGAGATGTTGAATGAATGAATACTTGGGGAAAAAAGAAAGGCTAATTATACCAGAAATAGGACAAGACTTTGGGGAAAAAGAGTTAAGATTATACTAGATGTCTAACACATTACTAAACTTGTGACCTTGGGCAAGTCATTTAACCACTCTGAGCCCTAGTTTCCTCATTTATATAATGAGGGTAATGATATTTGATCTAATTTCTCTAGAGGGCCAACGGGAGTGTAGAAATAAGAAACTTGACATAAATTTTCTTCATAGACTGTGAAGTACTAATAAAGGTTAATATTTTCACAGGACGACTGCTTTATTTTCTGTTTGGACTACATTTCCCAGTCATGCTTTCAGTTAAATGGCCAGTTTATATGATAGTGTTTGAGCCAATGACTTACATCAAAAGGTCATATATGACACTTTTTGGCCTCAACCATTGAAACTTTTCATAAGGGCTATCCTACTGAACTCCTTCCTCCTCTGCTGATTGATGCAATTAACTGTGAGATCTTTGAAAGATATGCATTGATGAGTGTATTAACTTTTTGTATTCATTTAGTAAACAATTTGGCACTAGCTTGAAAATTAGAACATACTAGCTTTGTTCTTCTACATACTCCCCCCTACACATACACAGAGAAACTTAACTTCTACATTTGAAGATATAACTAGTTTGTAGTGACATTATAACCCTAAATTGAAAACAATTTAGAGGTCCACTAGTAAGAAAGCCAAATACACATCAACATAAAAATGGAGAAAGCAATTTCTTTATCCACAAAAAATGAGAATAAAAATTAATGAGCCCAATTTTATCATAGTTAAAAGTGAGAAATATAATAATGAGTGAATAGACTGTTACAAAAGAAAATATACATTGTGATTGTGGTACAATTTAAAAGAGAGAAGAAAAATCAAGACCAGTAATGCATTTTTTAACTGTATTTTATTAATTTTAATTAACGTTTACAGAGATTTTGGATTTTCATTCATTCATTCATTCATTCATTGTTGCACTTTTTTCTTTACCCCCCTCCTCCTAGTTCACTCCTCTCTTTGAAAAGCAAAAGATAAACTTCTTCGTTGGTATGCAATCCCCCCAACCCTGACCCTGACCCCAAAACACTGCACTATGCAACCTTAATTCTGGATTCCTGTGATAATCATAATATGCTACCATATATCACTTTTAAACTGTTCTCTCCCTCATCTGTTTTCCTTCAGTATACATAATCTATCCAGTTTTTCTCAGGCTTATCCCAACCCTGATGTCGGTAATGTATTTTTTTAAGCTACAAGTAAAAGGGAATCGGATAAATAATCTGTTGTTGTTGTATATTATTGAGTCAAACTGACTCATAGCTTACCCTCTAGTAGGTTTTCAAAAGCAGAAAACCACACAAGAGAACACTGCTCATACTTCTCTCTTACAGAGCATCTGGTGGATTTGAAACACGTGTCTCTGGGTTGGCAGGAACACCTTAATTTCCACTAAGCCACTCAAATTCATAAGTAATCTACTGCTATCATAATGGTATCAAAAACCACTCTACAATTCAATGACCTTAAACAAAAATATTACTTAGCTAATTATCAGGTTGTCTGGGTTCATCTGATTGGGGGATACCCTCTCAATCTTGGCTGGGCTTGTTTATGCTTATATAGGAAACCATGGGTTGGATGTATGGTTCTGCTGATAGTGGTTGATACACTTTCAGGGCTTGGCTTGTTATTGTCTGATTTATAGTAGTCATGACCTTGCGTGACCCAGCTCTGCTCCACTTGCCTATCTTCCTCCAACTGGCTATGTTGGTTATGCTCTCATGCAGGGTCATTATTAAGCAGGTGTAATCTTGCAACAGGGCAAGCAGAAACATGTGTATGCTTCCAACGCTCTGCTTTCAGAGTATTTGCTGACATCCTATTGGCAAAGACCAATCTTAGAGCCAAGTCTTGAATCTGTCAGAGGGCTTATAAAATTATAGGGTGAAAGACAGGGGACACTTTTAATTGGGGCTGTTAAAGGTATCGGTTCACTTTAGGAATGCCAATTGTAGATTTTCAGTTCATTATTACTCGTCAGTGAATATTGGTGATAAACTAGAGAGGGAACACACAGGTAGAACACACAGGTAGAATGCACAGGTAGTTATTAATAATTTTCTTATTCTTAAATAAGTAGCCATTTTATTAGATTCAGTTTTATAATTATGTTTTATAGCTAACACATATACTTTCTTAAACAACAAATACTATATTATAAAAAAAGTGAGACAGAAAACCTGAAATGTAAGGAAAACCCTATAGGACTGATCATGGGACCCCAGCAGAAAACAGGATTTCTAGCTTCTATTTTCTGCACTCCTCAGAATGACATATTAATTACTGCTTTGTAATGGAAGATTGTGGCTTTGACTCAGAAATAATTTCTCTCTCTTTTTGTGTATGTATGTGTGTGGCCTGGAGCACTGGCTTACTGTATTTATGTACATATGCATGTATGGTGGAAGATCTATCAACAATCTGCGTTATGCAGATGACACAACCCTGCTCGCTGAAACTGAGGAGGACCTCATGCACTTACTGCAGAGGGTCAAGGA
>NW_006399820.1:7134098-7135433 GCF_000299155.1 Elephantulus edwardii | reverse complement strand
TTCAAGCTGCTTTGACAGAAATAGCAAAAATAAGGCCCCCAGGAATAGATGGTATACCAATTGACATATTTCAGCTAACAGATGCTGCCCTGGACGTGCTCACCAAGTTGTGTCAAGAAATCTGGAGAACAACCACTTGGCCAACTGAATGGAAGAGATCTATATTTGTTCCCATCCAAAGAAGGGTGACCCAACACAGTGTAGAAGCTATAGAACAATATCCTTGATTTCACATGCAAGCAAGATTCTAGTGAAGATTATCCAAAAAAAGTTTGGAACAGCACATCAGCAGAGAACTGCTGGAAGTCCAGGTTGGGTTTAGAAGGGGTTCTGGTACTAGTGATATTGTAGCTAATGTCAGATGGATCTTAGCTGAAAGCAGGGAATACCAGAAGAATGTCCATCAGTGTTTCATTGATTATGCAAAGGCGTTTGACTGTGTGGGTCATAACAAACTGTGGTTGACTCTGAGAAGAATGGGAATCCCAGAACACTTGATCGTGCTAATGCGTAACCTATGCTTGGACCAAGAGGCAGTCGTCAGAACAGAGCAAGGAAACACTGTATGGTTCAAAAGTGGAAGGGGCATACGCCAGGGATGTGTCCTATCTCCATGCCTTTTCAACCTGTATGCAGACCAGATTATCTGAGAGGTTAGGCACTATGAGGAGAAGTGTGGCATCAGGATTGGTGGAAGATTTATCAACAATCTGCGTTATACACATGATACAACCGTGCTTGCTGAAACTGAGGAGGACCTGAAGTGCTTGCTGCAGAGGGTCAAGGACTGCAGCCTTCAGTATCGATTGAGGCTCAATGTCAAGAAGGCAAAGATTCTCACCACTGGGCCAGTTGGCAGCATCAGGATGGATGGTGAAGAGATTGAGATTGCTAACATCTTTAGTCTGCTTGACTCCATGGTCAACACTCTTGGCACCAGTAGCCAGGAAATTAAAATCATATTGCGATGGGAAATTCTGCTGTTAGGGACCTTTCCAAAGTACTGAAGAGCAATGGTGTCACTCTGGAGACTAAGGTGTGTCTGATACAGACTGTGGTTTGCAATCACTTGTTATGATTCAGAGAGTTGGACAATGACTAGAAAGGATAGAAGGAGAATTGATGCCTTTGAGCTGTGGTGCTGGAGAAGAGTATTAAATGTACCATGGACTACCAAGGAAACAAAACAGATTTAACCTGGAGAGGGTTAAACCTGGCTGCTCCGTAAAGGCAAGGATTCTGGGGCTTCGTCTTACATGCTTTGGACATGTTTTTAGGAGGGACAGGTCCTTGGAGAGGGACATCATGCTTGGTAGGGTGGAGGGACAGCACAGG
>NW_006399820.1:7125467-7133998 GCF_000299155.1 Elephantulus edwardii | reverse complement strand
CATTGTTGTACTTGTCTCTTTCCCAACCCTCCCCCCTAGTACACTACCCTCTTGGAAAAGTAAAAGAAAAATTCTTTCATTGTTTTACAATCCCTCTCCCCAGGTCCACTCCACTATGCAGCCTTCGCTCTGGGCTCCTGTCATGGCAAAAATATCTAATCACATATCCCTTTTAAACAGTTTTCTCCCTCATCTCATCTGTTTCAATGCAGTATACATTATTGAACCCATTTTTCTCAGTCTCCCCCCAAACCTGAGGTCAATTCTGTTTTACAACAATGGCACCATGCAGTATTTGTCCTTTAGTGACTGAGTTACTTCACTCAGCATAGTGTCCGCCAGGGTCACCCATTTTGAATAATACTGCATGAGTTCCTTGTTTTTCAATGCAGCGTAGTATTCCATTTGTGTGGATATACCACAGCTTCTCTATCGATTCATTTGTTGATGGGCGCTTAGGTTGTTTCCAACTCCTTGCTATTGTGAACAAAGCCACTATAAACATGGGTGTGCATGTATCTGCTTGAGTGGCAGTTATCGGGTTTTTGTTGTTTTTTTTTTTATATTCCCAGTAGTGGACTTGGTCAAATGGTATCTCTATTTGCAACATTTTGAGAAAGTGTCATACCGCCTTCCACAGTGATTGCACCATTTTACACTCTCACTGACAGTGAATAAGGGTTCCAGTTTCTCCCCATCCTCTCTAGCATTTGTTGCTTGCTGTTCTGTTAAATTTTGCTATTCTGATTGGGGTGAGATGTTATCTCATAGTTGTTTTGATTTGTATCCCTCTTAGAGCTAGTGATTTTGAACATTTCTTCATGTGCTTGTTAGCCATCTGAATATCTTCTTTGGCGAAGTGTCTCTTCATATCCTGTGCCCATTTTCAACTAGACTGTGGTGTTCAAGTATTTCATAAATTCTGAATATAAGTCCCTTATCTGATATTTCATTACCAACAGACTTGGGCAAATTAGTGAGAAGAATTCTTATTCTCTTCCAGACACCTTAGATTAAACTTTAGCAATGTAGAAAATCCACATTTGTTGTCCTCTTCCAGTTTATTCTTTGATTCTGTTGTTTTTATTTCTGGAACAAAGTTATCACAGCTTGACTTCGAAAGACTTCCATGTCTGTATGTTTGAAAGAGTGTCAAATTTGGAATATGCTATACTTAAGATGAAACCCCTGATTTCTTTTACAATGGCCTCCTCAATTGGACCCAGACCCCAGAGTTCTAGGATTCAATTCATTCATCTCTAGCTAAAGACTGAGCGATTCATTTAAAAATTCTGCTGCTGCTCCCCCCTCCTCAAACATCACAAAAAAAGAATGAAGCTCTTTGAAGATGTAGTGTCATGCATGTGCTATTATTAATAATAAACTACAGATCTGCTTCACACCATCTGAAAAACAGGGCTGTACCACCATGAAAGAGTTTTTATTTTAACCAGTTCTCCATTATGCTCAGCCCCAGTCCAGCCCAGCTTTAGAATGGGCTTGTTCCAGAACACTAGGAAAGAAAGGAAAACAGCTGGAGGGAAGCAGCGCAATCTACACCACCAAATACACTTTTGAAAAGCCAAAAGAGGCTTTTACAGCCATCAGCACCATCTTCTGCAAGCATCTGAGCAATAATATGGGTTTAAGACTCAGTCCCTGCTGAAGATAGGACTTAAAGGGGTGAATCTTTGGTTCTCTGTCCCATTTGAAGAAGGTAAATGTTCCTAGGGTTTCGGAACATGCAAGGACAGGAAAGAGGGTGTTGATCCTATTCTATTATTGTTGGTCTTTCCTTTTACATTTGCTTAATGCTCACAATGGGCCTCTCCTTCTTGAAACCACTAATGGGACTCTTCTAGAAGTTTTATATGTTTACAAGCTGTTTTTATATGCTTGGGTTTAGGGGAGATGAACCTACTGAGAGAAAGATGATAAAAAGATTGATGAAGAGAAAAATAGCTGCTGGGGAGTCAACTACAATCCACAACCCGGGAAGTTCCGTGAATTACTACCTGGCTCTCTGTCTATCTGTGACATGTTTGAGTCTATTTTTGCCTTCTAGGCAAGTAGACTCCTTTTCCAGCACAGTATCAGACAATAGTGTGTTGAGTTTCCCAAGTTTTTGATGGATGGATTTGGAAGTAGGTAGCTAAACCTTTCCTCCTGATTGCTGTTGAATTTATGGTGACTCTAGAGAACAAAGTAGAACTGCCCCAAATGGTTTCCAAGGCTACAAATCACTATAGCAGTCATTTCCTACATCTTTTGCTCAAATAACTTTGAACTGCTGATTTTTTTTCCTTTTCAGCTATTAGCTAAGTAATTAGTTGCTCTGAACCACAGTCCTGTGCCATCCTCACAGTCTCTGGAATCCTTGAATCTATTGTTGTCTTCTTACCAAAGAGACTCATCATACAGCATTGAATCAGACAGTATTCTGCTGTGATCCATATGGTTAACATTGAATGGTATTTGGAAGTAAATTGCCAGACCTTTCTTCTTAGTCTGTCTTAACTTGGAAATGCCACTGAAACCTATGCATCGTGAGAGAACCCGCTGGTACTAGAAATACTGGAGTCATAGCTTCCAGCATCATAGCAATATGCAAGGCACATAGATGGGTGATGGCACCTAAACTTAGGCCTCTGCAAGCAAGTAATAAAGCCTTCTAGAAAGGTCTTGTATAGCCAGTCCATTGCAAACACACAGCTTAAAGGCAAAATCCCACTGATGTGGCCTGAACCAACAGGAACACTCATTGACAGCAGCAGGCTGAGAGGAAGCAAATTTGAGGGTGGGAACTGTTCTTTTTGTTAAAGGAAATTTTGCACCTGACTGTAGTGGTAAGATGGTCAACTCATTCTACTTGGTTCTGCCCACCCTTGCTTCTGCTTGATTTGGAGCCTGTGATTAAAAATGGATAGCACACTTACTCCTGAATCACAAGTGATTGCAGAAGAGGAAAAGAGTTCATACTCTACTTCAGGGTCCAACACTGAAGGTGTTGTAAGTAGAAAAGAGAACTGGAATGAAAGAAAACGAGATGTGACGGGATGAGCGGGGCAAACACACAAAATTCAAGGAATCAAAACCATGCTGTGTAAAATTGTTACAGCTGTTTCTGTTTTTATTGGCTGTTCCTTTTGGCTTCAGGGTGTTGTGTGTGTGTGTGTGTGTGAGTGTGTGTGTGTTTCTCCAGTAACTGCAGTTTATAGGCACAGGAAGGCATACAGCATGGCAGCGTGGTAGTAGAGGAGGGCATGACAGTGAAGGAGAAGAGCAGGGCAGGAGCTGGATGAGGAGGCTCTGAGTTGTGCACGGGGTTTGGAGGAGACACACATCAAAGCATTTCTGTGTGTTAGCTTTGTGGAAGCTGGGCAATAGAATTCAGATGCATTTAATAGACAGCTCCTAAAAGCATCCCATCTCCCTGGCTGGATCAGATTAGCTGGCTCTGAAAGCAGTGTTCTGTCCCCAGAAATGAACGCATGGCTCTCTCAGAGGAAATAAAGTGTCAGGACACATCTCGTTCCTTCTTTCTGTCCGGCTGTGATTCACCTAGACCAGTGCACATATGCAGAGTACAGAGCTTCCCTGGGGCACTCGATTTCTCATGGTTATAAATGGAATGTGTTCTCTAGCTGCTCACTGACCCCTGGAGGGTATTGGCAGCTGGATACAGTGCCTGGGGTCTTGAAGTAAGCTGCTCACCCACCTTGATCCCCCTGCTCGGCATGATGGTGAGCCAGGAAAAGGCACATGGAGAAAAACCCACAATTTCCATTTTTTTAAGAAAAAAAATCTTGGTTAATTGACGATTTTGATGACCTTTTTAATGTTTATAAGAGTACTTAAGTTCAAATTTTAAATTTGACACTGTTCTTAACGACGCTAATGTGCACATGGCCAAACACACACACACACACACACACACACACACACACTCAGACACACACTAAATCTGCAAACACTCTGTTACAAAACCGACTCGTAACTAACCCTCCAGCAGGTATTCAGAGACTGTAAAAACAAAAGAGGAAATTGTCCATCTCTCACGAAGCAGCTGGTGAATCGGACTACATACATACCTTTTGTTTGGCAATATAACTAAGGAAAAACTATTTTGACTGTAAATACTGTTTACTCAAATGTACAAGCAGGGAGGAGAATTGGGAGGTAGAGATAGGGCAAAAGGAACAATTTTACATAGTTGTATTTGGCTTGCAGTTATATAAAAAAGGGGAAACTGTAATAAAAAGTAGATTAACCAAAAAGTCCTACATCTGGTGATAAAATGGTGTTCACATACTTTCACATTAAAAGAAAAATCCAACACATAAAGCCAGCTGAAGAATGAAAGGCAGTTCTCTAGCCCAGGGACCAGGCAACAATTGTGCGGTTTTTTTGGTTGGGGTTGTTTTTTTTTTTTTTTGAGACTTGAGGGTTTTACTTTAAAATGAGCTGTTGGACAATCTCACATATTCCATGTTCTTATCTAGAAATGGACCGGGACTTGTTGGGAAGATGGACTAATTAAAGGTTACAAAGTGCCTTGAGTCTGTAAAACCCTGCGTAATTGCAAACATTAAATCTAATAACATAATTAGGTGTTGGTTGTGTCTTGGTCATTTTGACTGCAGCAGAGAACTCTTTCAAAGTACACTCAGTTTACTTTCCCAAGAAAGTCATTGAGTCACCTGAAAGTACAGTAATTTAGACCTGATGCTCTCTCCAACAGTTACAGACTATGAGATACACGTTGTTTTTCCTGTATTGTCTACTAGTTCTTCTGTTTGTGTTAAAATTCTTTTATATCTTAAAAAAAACCAAAAACCAAAACACATTTCCAGTGAGTAGATTATGACTTACCATGACCCCACAGAACACAGAGAACTGCCCATAGTGTTTCCAATGCTGCAAATCCTTAGAAAAACAGATTTTCTGTCTCTCATGGAGCGATTAGTGGGTTCAAATCAGTGACTTTTTGGTTAAATATTTAATGCTTTAATCATTGTGCTACCAGAAACTCCTATGTAATAATAAAACTAAGGAACTTTATATAACTGTCAAGCCAGAATTGACTTATAGCTGCACTGTAAGGTTTTGGAGGCTGTTAATTGCTCTGGTGGAGACTGCCTCTTTTCCCCACATAGTCGTTGGTGCATTTAAATAGTGGCTAATTAAACAACATTGTCAGTATGGTGGTACATGGTTCTGTCCTAACACACATGGAATCACCATGAGTTAGGGTTGACTTGTTGGCAACTGGTATCAAATATTAAATTGCTTAAAACTTGTAAGTTAGGGCAGACCCTTATCAATGTACAGTGAGGTTGTGTGCTCTTGAAATGAGACCTACACCCCTCTTTTTAACAGGAACATCTGGGAGCTCTGATGCTCTCGTCCATTGACTGGCACTGCTAAACCGAAGATTTTGAATAAATCTCCAGTGGTTTGAATCCACCAGTGTCTACTTGAGAGAAAGATGGACAATCTCCTGTCACTACTGATAGTTTCCAAAACCTGATGGAAGGTCACCATTAGTTGGAATCTACTTAATGGCAGTGAGAGGCAAAAGCTCTACTGAGGTCACAAATATTGAACTTGCTCCTTATGAAAGACAAAACTAAAAATAATCATCTTTGTCCCTGACCGTGTTTAAAAAATGAGCAGTACATTTCCCCCTCAACTTCTGTCTTTGGAATGGGCCAAAAATGTGTTTACCCTGGACTATATCTGCAAAATGGGTTGATAATGCTTAACTACAGATAGGGCAATTCTAGTGAGGCTTGGTGACTCTGAAAGTACATGGAAGTTTCAGGTCTTTGGGAACATATTCCCTTTGCACATCTGTTAGTTGTTATTACAAATACAAGATACCATTAATCAACGGCATCTCCTACAAAATCGAAAGAAGTAGTTTGGCATATTAAGGTTCAGCCAGGCAACCCCATTAATTGGCTTAGCATTGAGCCTCACTTGCAAAAACATGTTTCTGCTATTATCCTTACAGAAGGCAGTGTGTTCACAAACATGCACAATTATGAGACTGAACACTCCCTTCTACTTTGGATTGCTCTTTGATCTTTTGTTGTTCTGCTGCTTGTGTCCATATGGAAATGCTAGCAACCAGCAGGCAGTTCCTTTCTATTATGATTCCTCATCCAGAGGCTTCCCCCCTGTAGTTTCTTATTTGTGTTGAGCTCCAGATGGATGCCACCATTTCAAAGGGGCACACCTCATCAGGTTCAAAAGCTCAATTTGCTTTAAGTAACCATCAAAGCTTCCACTTATATTTAAGCATCCATTTATACTCATGGATTTCTGACATGCACCAACAACATGGACATCTCAAGAAAAACATGATTTTCATAGTGATTGGCGAGAATTATAGGTTTGAGCAGTTTGGTCATTACTACTGTCAACATCAAGCTTAGTTTCCAAACCCATCAAGTCAATTTTAGACTCATAGTGACACAGTGAGGTAAGGAGTTGTGTTGCCAATAAAAAGGCACATGGTTTGAATCCACCAGCAACCAAAATGGAGAAAGAAGGGTAATCTCCTCCCATAAGATTTACAGGCTTTGAAAAGCTGTTTGGAGGGTCAGCTATGAGTTGGTGCTTACTTGACAGTATGTAACAACAGTAGTGCCCTATAGAACAGAGATTCCAAGGCTATAAATCTTTACAAAATAAACTGTCCAGAGTGGCTGTCAGGTTCAAACTGCCAAGCTTTTGGTTACCAGTAGAATTCTTTATCCATTGCTACATCAGGGTTTCTAAACTTGGTTTTGAAGTAGTGCTTTCTCTTGATTCTCATCTTCCTCTTTACTGACTAGGAGATCATACGTGCACAGGCATGACCTCATCTAAAGAAAATTCATTTAAAAACATCAAATCCTGAGAAAGGTCAATGTGTGGATAGTGGTTTATATCAATTTCTAAATTTTCTTACAATCTGTAGTACCTAATAATTCTAGTTCTGGAAATCCCCCTTCTTCTTATACTGGAAAATTCCAGAGATGTGAGACCATAGAAATATGTGCTTACTGAGGGAGCTTTCTTTTTTTAAGAACTTTCTGAAGCTTCTCACTAGGAGAGATTAAATAAAGGCTGTGCCTTTCCTCTTCCTAAGACTATCTCCACACATCAAACAAATGAAAATCCTTCAAAAACTCATCTCCCTTCATGCTCACACTCAACTATGCTGTTTTATGTGGGCCAACCAAAGCCTTTTTCTGTTTCCCCTGCCCCATCTGTTCTGTGAATAAACATGCATCCTGAAGAGAATGAGGACTTAAAGGATCAAATTTGGTTCCTGTCTTTGGAAATGTTTTCAGACCATACTACTCTTGGCCGTTCAGTCAAATTAGGTTCTGTTTTCTTCTAATAGCACTTAATTACCTCCCACATGCTTCTCAGACTCTTGCTCTCCTTACTTTGCACAATTTGGCTCTTATGATGTTCAAAAGTGTGAGTCTGCTCTGAGTAGAATTGCTGCCTTCTACTGTATCCTTACCACACCAATGTAACCGGTCTTTTTGGATAATCAAATTGTATAAACCATCTGGCTGGGAATTGTAGAAAGCACATAACCAAACATTCAGCCAATTGTCTTTTAAATATTTAAGTTGCTCCTTGCTTGTCAGAATCACCAACTGCCTTTAAGTCACTTGTGCTTCACAGTGAGACTCCATTGGGTTTCTGAGGCCAGAAAGCTTTATAAGGGGAGACTATCCAACTTTCTTTTTTGGAGAAGCTGATGAAGTAGAATAACAGAACTTGGAGTTAGTAGCCTGATACTTTATGCCAAATACCGCCATGGATTTGTGAATGGAAAAGAACACACACTAATGAAACTCTGAGTGAAAATAAGCATACAAATAGGGGAAATGTACAGCAAATATATATTCAAGGAAGGATTTGGTTAGTCTAATTAGTTGACTGAGTGCTGAATTGCCAAAAGAACAAACAGCTATGTCTTGAAGAAAGTGCAATGAAAGTTTTCCTTGGAGGAAAAGATGGTGAAGCTTTGTTTCACATGTTTTGGACAGGTTGTTATCTATCTGGGGAGGTTATTTCTCAGAAAGAGATATCGTACTTTGAAAGGTAAAAGGTAAGCAAAGGCGTGGAAGACCCTCAGTGAGATGGATTGATGCAGGGTTGTGGCAATGGACTCAATTGTGTCAAGGATGATAAAGATGGAGCAGGATGGGACAGAGTTCAAATTTGTTGTTCATAGGATCACTATGAGTCATACTAGAATTGATGGCATTTAGCAACAATGACAGCATTTCTTTCTTCAGCTTAAAAGGGAGGGGATAGCAGAGTACAGAATATTATTTCTAATATTATGTATGCATCCACCTTTTAGTATTTTCAGTTTAAATTTTTTAATAGGTTGTAAATATGTTTCCTAATCTTAAGAAAGAGAGCTATATTGGTCTAGTGGTAAGGAGTTGTGCTGTCAACTCAAAGGTATATAGTGAGAATCCATCAGCTGCCCCTCAGGTGAAAGATGGGAAATC
>NW_006399820.1:7112756-7120681 GCF_000299155.1 Elephantulus edwardii | reverse complement strand
TTTTGAAAGTGCTTGCCTCATATTTGTTCTATGTAATAACTGACGGGTTAATATTATCCACCTCCTTTGGTTAGCTTAGCCACTGCAACACTCGCAATCCTTTGTAAACAATCAGGCAGTCAATATTTTTAGGCTTTGCTGTATAAAAGCAAAATTGACAATGTTAGGTAGATATTTAAATAATAGAAGAGGGAAATCTTGTTGCTTAATGGGGCCTCTTGTATATGGGTCATTCTTTGCACTCATTGGTTTCTAACTAAATATGTTCTCCAGTGAAAGAATGACTTGCTCCTGAGATGGGACCTGCTGGATTAAGCAGGTGGGTGTGGAGGTGGAGAAGATGAGAAGAAGCAGAGGGGGACATTAGTGGAAGGCATAGCCCTGTGGTAGTCTGTTTGACTCACAGTTTTGGCACATAGGAGCAGATGCCATGGGCTACACAAAATTAAGCACTAAGGACACATAACTTCTTAAAAGGGTGATGGAAAGTCTGGAAATAACAAGGCTCCAGGAGTTGATGGCATACCAATTGAATTATTTCAATAACAGACACTGCCCTGGATGTGCTCATTAAGCTGTGCCAAGAAATCTGGACGACAGCCACCTGGTCAACTGACTGGAAGAGATCGATATTTGTTCCCATTCCAAAGAAAGGTGACCCAATAGAGTGTGGAGATTATCAAACAATAATATTAATATCACATGCAAGCAAAATTCTGCTGAAAATTATCCAAAAATGACAGGAGCAACATGTCAACAGAGAAGTGCCAGATATGCAGGCTGGGTTTAGAAGAGGCCATGTTATTAGGGATATTAGAGCAAATATTAGATGGATCTTGGTAGAAAGCAGAGAATACCAGAGGAATGTCTATTTGTGCTTCATTGGTTATGCAAAGGCTTTTGATTGTGTGGATCACAGCAAACTGGCTGACTCTGAGAAGAATGGGAATCCCAGAACATTTGATTGTGCTTATATGAAACCTATACTTGAACCAAAGGGCAGTTGACAGAACAGAGCAAGGAGACACAGCATAGTTCAAAACCGGAAACAGGGTGTCTTCTGTCTCCATACCTTTTCAATCTGTATGCAGAACAGATCATCCAAAGTGCTGGGCTGTATGAAGAGGAATGTAGCATCAGAATTGGAGGGAGATTCATCAACACCTGCGTTATGCATATGACACAACCCTGTTTGCTGAAAGTGAGGAAGACCTGAAGTGCTTGTTGCAGAAAGTTGATGACGGCAGCCTTCAATATGGATTGAAGCTTAACATCAAGAAAACAAAGATTCTCACCTCTGGGCCAATTGGCAACATCATTATGGATGGTGAAGAGATTGAGATTGTTAGCAGTTTTAGTTTGCTTGGCTCAACAATCAACACTCTTGGTACCAGCAGCCAAGAAATCAAGAGACAAATTACATTGGGCAAGTCAGCTGTCAGGGACCTCTCCAAAGCATTGAAGAACAGTAGCGTCAGGCTGGGGACTAAGGTGAGCCTCATCCAAACCTTAGTCTTAGCAATTGCTTGCTATGCATCACAGAATTGGACAATGACTAGGGATTATATAAAGAGAATTGATGCTTTTGAGCTGTGGTGCTGGAGAAGAGTGTTGAATATACCATGGACTGCTAAAGGAACAAAAAGGTTTGTCCTGGAGAGGGTGGAATTCATCTGTTGCTTGGAGGCAAGGATTCTGAAGCTTTGTCTGGCGTACTTTGGACATGACTAATTCTTGGAGAGGGACATCATGTTTGGGAGAGTAGGAGGACAGCTCAAGAGAGGAAGAACCTCGATGAGATGAATCAATTTAGTGATTGGGGAAATGGGAGTAGCTGTGTCAGGGACAATAAGGTTGGCACAGAATAGAGCAGGGTTAAGGGCTCTTGTCCATAGGGCCACTCACTATGAGTCACAAGCGACTTGACAGCACATAACAACAACAATAACAACAACAAACAATGTAATATAATGTACACAATGGAGGTCACTGAATTATAAAGAATGTTGAAATGGGAAATGTTTTCTTACCTATCTATATATTTACTATAATTTAATTATCTAAATTCAGCTCATGGGTTATAGTTCACTGATTCTTGGTTAAAGAAATAAATTCTGATGATTCTTAAACTTACAACTTTAGTCTGAATTGCAGTATTCTATTACAAATTTTCTTTTAACTATTTGGTGGGTACCAAATTTGGTGGGTAATTTAAAGGTGTCTCAGATCAACCTCTTTGTTGTGTTTTCCTCTGTATGTCTTATATAAGGAGCTCCAATGATATAGTGATTAAAGACTTTAGTTGCTGATGAAAAGATTAGTTGTTCAAATTCAACAATTGTTCCTTTGGGGAAAATTGAGGCAACTTGCTTCTGTAAAGACTGAGTCCTTGGAAACCCTATGGGATAGTTTATTCTATCCTACAAATCTCACTATGAACCAGAATTGACTTAATGGCAGTAGCATTGTGTTGTTTATTTATTTGTCAATAGTGCCACTACTTATCCAGTTGCCTAAGTCAGAAATTCGGTGCTCCCTGAAGACCTTTCTATCTCATCTCTGTTAGAACAGGGTCATCTGTGTTAGAGATGGTGATATTGCTCAAGAAAAGAGCTGTTGTTCATAGGGTTGTTATGAGTCATAGTTGATTCAGTGGCACATAACAACAAAAGCAACAATTCATCCTTGTGAAAGAACTGTGGTTACATAGTCTGTAGAAAGTTGAGCTAGTAACCTAACAACTGAACCTCTCTGTCAAAACACCACCAAGTCTTTGGCTTGATGGCAAAGAGAGAGAGACCCTTAAGAATTTATCATATACAATTGTATCAAATACACCAACACCTCTCATAGTATCACTGTTATGTACCATTGAGTTGGAAATGACTCATAGCTGACCCTCCAGCACTTTTTCAGAAGCAGTAAATCACACAGGAGGAGATTGCCCATTTTTCTCCTAAAGAGCAACTAGTGGATTCATATCTCATGCCTTTGGGTTGGCAGTGCAGCTCCTTACAGTAGGCCACCAGAGCCAGTGTTTTCGCCTCTGCCTGGAATAGCCTTTCCCAGCCTCTTTATGTGTTAACTGTGTCTAGCCTTCCAGATCTGACTCAAATATTACCTGTAGGAAAACTCCCAGTAACCCCTGCTCAGACATCTGCTCTCACAGGACAAGTTTCCATTTCTTCCACAATGTTCCCCAATGCTTGATGAATATGCTTAGCTCCTTCTGGATTGTACAGCTGATAAGCAAGCCTTTCTTTGCTTTGGTTTTCACTTATCTTGAATCCCCAAACTCATCGTGGTTGAGTCAATCCTAACTCACAGAGACTGAATAAGACAGAGTGGAAATGACTCATAGGGTTTCTAAGACTGCAAGTTGTTACAGAAGTAGCATTGTTCTCCCCCACAGTGGCTGGTAGACTCAAACTGCCCTCCTTTCAGCTTAGTGTTTAACCATTACACCACCAGGTCTCCCTTCCCATATCTTAAAAAATGAAATCACAAAACCAAAATGGAAAGAACAAAAATCTCACTTCAGTCAATAGATTTTGACTCAAGGTAACCCTATTGACACATGAGATATTACAGGCAAGAAATTATAATCCATGTGAAATGAACATTGTACCTCATTTAAGCAGATCTAGTAACAGTTCAAACCCACCACTGATTCCTTGCGAGAAAGATGGGTGATGTCCTCCCTTGTGATTTACAACTTCAGAAACCTGACCGAGGTTAAGCTTTGTGTTGGTTTGGATTCAATAGGATATGATGTCATTTGAAAGCTCAGAAACTCTTGTGTTCATATAGAATTAAAAAAACCCTTTTCTAGGCTCTGTGGCACTTTTCCAGAAATGTCTTTTTGCATCTAGAGGAATTAATTAATCTTTTGGGTATTTCTTTGTGTGCAAAAGAGGCATAGAGCAGAAAGTTGAAAACAGTTTTCTTTTCACCTTTTTTTAACATTAAGGAAAATAACTGACAGAAATAAATTAGCCACAATATTGTTTGTGGACAAACCAGACATCTTAATTTAATGAGCACTCTCCAAATAGAACTTTCTTGTGGACCAACTTTGAGCTTGAGGTTGGGTGGAATGAAAGAGAGAAAAAAAAGTGTTTTCTTGCCAGAGCTTCAGAGATGGAAGTCGTTTCTTTTGCATGAGAATACAGAGAAGATTTATCCCCACCAAATTTCCCCAGAGTCCTCACTAATAAGATAAAGTCAGGTGAAAATCACTCTGCTCAGCACAGATTGTGACTTCTGGAAGACTTCTGGAAATTAATCAGTACCTTTCTGTCTTATACTGTCTTTGTGCTTCACAGTCATGAGTGTTTGTCAAAATGAGGAGGAGATGGTTTCCCAGACACCAGATGCCTGCGGTCTTGGCAGGTGTCTCATCTGCAAGAACAGGTAGGCTGAAACATGCTGCAAGTTTCTCTTCTCAAAGGCTTTGAATGTCGCTGTGGCTGATGTCCAGGGGATGCTAAGCTGATGAGCCTCTGTGTTATCTACTTTCTTCTCTCTAGACTATTTTGTTGTGGAGTATATCATACTAGGTTTCTAAAACAGCATAAAATCTGTGTAATCATACCAATCACTCAAACTCCTTGGCATCAAGTTGGAATCATTAAGCTCATAGCATTATACAAGGCATCTACCACATAACTCTCTCTCTCTCATTGCTGTTGGGTTAGAATCTACTCAAAGTGGACCCTCCAGTGAGTTTTCAGTGGTTGTAAATCTCCTGGGAGGAGATTGCTCAGACTTGCCCCACAAATCACTAGGAAACTAAAACTCTTGATAATTTCTACATTTTTATTATGTTTGACCTGAGCCTGCATCTTCACATTATGAAATTACAGCATGTAATGTGTTAGCCAAATTTTATTTTGTGTTCCTCATCCTTGGGTAGGGAGTGCATACAAAAGTATGCTGTTTGAATCTGCCAACTGCTCCAGGAGAGATGTATGGAGAATCTTCTTCTGTGCAATTTACTGCCTCTAGAAACCTGCTGGAGGGTCAGCTATGGGTTACTTCTGACTCAATGGTACACAATAGCAATGGCAACACACTTGGGCACTTGAGTAAGGAGCTCTGGTGTTTCATTGATAAGGAGCTGCATTGCAATCCACCAGCTGCTCTGGGAAAGAAAGATGGTCAATTTCCTGCCTTGTGATTTACTGCCTCTGAAAACCTGCTGGAGGATCAGTTAAGAGCTGATTCCCACTCAATGGCACATAGCAACAACAATAACATTCTTGGGTAGGCAGCAAGTCACACTTCCCTGTCTCTCCATGAGTTGGAGGTATTCTGACCAAAGAAATGTGAAAGAAGGAAAGTAGCAACATTCAGGTTGAGGTAGGAAAGACCGTCTACAAGATCATCTCATTAGTTTCATTCCCTGTCAGAGACTATAAAGCCTCACACTGAGATGAGAAAGCTTCAAGGTCAAAGCCACCTGGATCAGTGTGTCACTGCATGGAGTACACCTGCTCTGGAAATCGACCCAGACCTACTCACTGATAGAGTTTACATCTTTTCTAAGTGTTAGAGTTGTGGGCTTGTTTCTTGTGTAGCATCACCTCTTGCCATCAAGTTGATTCTGACTCCCATTAACTCTCTATCGTACAGAATAAAACTGTTCCAAGGTGTTTCTCATGCTGTATTCTTTAGGGAAGCAGACTGTCACATCTTTCTTCCTTGGAGTTGTTGTTTGGTCCAAACTACCAACCTTTTGGTCAGTATCTGCCTGTTTCAGACACAGCACCACCAAAGCTCCTATAACACAGTATATACCCAAAATATTCTAATTCATATCAGGCATTTGGTATTCACTATGAACTTTGATAAATGTTGATAGTTGTAGAGGGACTTCAGAATTTTTGTTCATAGGGTTGCTATGAATTGTGTGCTTGACTTGAAGGCAACAACAACAACAACAACAACAACAACATGTGAGAGACTCAAATTTGATTTCTGGTTCTATATTCTTGTTCAGCTACTACTCATTTTTCAGTAGAATCTTGCATGTTGCTTTGGTGCCAAACAAGTTTCAGCACACCTTCTGGGTAAAGATAGATTAGGAAGAAAAACCCAGTAATCTATTTTGGAAATCAGCCCATGAAAACTTTATGGACCCTTGTGCATGTGGCCAGGAGTTAGAGGCTAACCAGATGGTGGCTAACAACCTAAGACCAACCAGGAACATCTTTACCCAGAGAGAGAGAGAGAGAGAGAGAGAGAGAGAATGAATTTCTTCTTACCGTTTTGTAACTCAGGAATTTTTATAACACAGTTGTGGTACAGATCCATAAAAAGACACTTGACTTTGTTGTGCTTAAGTCCTACCAATAAATGTTTTCCAGATAGCTCTTCAAGTCTATATTAGATTCTGTATGAAGGGAAATAAGTTTCAAGTATACTTTTATCCTAACCTAAGGCTATTATGCCACAGAGATTCCAGGGTAGGATTTGCAGTTAAAACCTGATTTGAGTTTTCTTGGAATTTCCAAGAAAGCCTAAGCATCTATCACTATTGTTTTACTGGATATATAAAAAATTAAATCCTCAAATAAAAATACAAAAATTCAAACTCAGTGCTATTGAGTTGGTGCTGATTCACAGAAATCCTCCAGTATGTTTCTGAGGTTGTAATTCTGTAACGAGTAATGGGAAGAGACCTCCCATATTTCTTTCAAGTAGAAGCTGGTAGATTCAAACCAGCGGAGATGTGTGGCCTTTTGGTTAACAGTGAAACACTCTTGGACTAGGTGGACTAGGCCACCAGAGCTCTCTAAATAATCCTTCTCTGTATTTATTTTAATATATACACACACACAAAATGTAAAATGGAGAGAGAATCTGCCTTTCTGCCTTTGCTGACAACTGTTACATGTCCTGATTTGCTCCTAATTTTTGAGTCAAGTTCATATGAGATGTGGAAACACACATATCAAGCTAGCATCTAGCATATATTATCTTGTAATAGTTCACAGTACAACAAACAGCTGTTAATGAACAATCTCCAAGATACTCTGCACAACTAACTAAAAAAAAATCTTTATTGCCACTTACATCCAGTCATCTCCTGCATATCAGTGCTTTTTAACATTTTTTACTTTTTCTAATTTGATGAATGGCATTGACCCACATTAATGGTCAGCATGGATTAAGACATAGCTGGAATTCCTTTTCAATCTCAATAAATACTTTTTTGTTGTTGTTGTTCCTGATTCCCACACCTCAGTTCATTCTTTTCTCAGAGATTCCAGTACCCTCAGGCTATCTTCATCCACCTGCCAACAATCTGTTAAAGGACATTATTGTACAATTTTAATGACTTCATTATGCACTAAATAATTGTATGAATTTGAGCAAGTCTGCTATCTCTTGGTATATTTTCTTATCTGCAAAATGATCACATTTGACCGAATGTCATTCTATAAATCTTTCTAGGTCTAAGATTCCATGGCCTATGAGAAATTTAGTTAAGAGCATTAGGAAGACTGAAGGGAGATGAAGTTGAGTTTAACCAGTATACTTCATTCCTAATGACAGCCTATATTTAGTAATTCTGAAATACAACAAATTAAAGCAGAATAAAATTAAAGCAGTCTATACCATGATCTGCCAAAAGAACATATAAATTTGCCCTCAGAACAAGTACAGTCAGAGTGCTGTTGAGAGGCAGAGATAATGAGACTTCATTTCACATTTTACTTTGGTCATGTTGTCAGGAAGAGCCAGTCCTTAAAAATGGGGAGGGTCGTGCATGTTCATTTCCTTGAAGATGTATCATGGAAGTGTTGCAGCCTAGAAGACACAAATTTAACTAACAAGTTAAAAGTATATGAGTCAAAAATTAAAAAGAAATAATATTCCAAATGGAGGCTCTAATAGTGGCACAAATCAAGTTACAGAGG
>NW_006399820.1:7111137-7112656 GCF_000299155.1 Elephantulus edwardii | reverse complement strand
CAGGGACAGAGCAAACCTGCACGTCAAACACATTCCCGGAAAAGCAGTCGACTCCAAAAGCTTGCCACGATTCCTGCACTCCCACCACCACGCTCCTGCCTTCTGGCAAGGAGAGCATCCCAAGAGCCTGGGAGATGCTGACCAAACCAGGAACAACATAGAGGGCCATTTATGAGTTGATTCTGACTCAATGGTACAAAAAAAACTACCTTAGCTTAATCATAATGGTACAATTTTCAAAGATCAATTATTTTCATCATTCTGACTCAATTTAAATAAGGCATTGACAAACATTTATTTATTATTTTTGTAAAGGACCAAGCTTCAAACTCAATCTTCATGCTGCTGAGTTGATTCTAACTTGAAATAAGCCAATAAAATATAGGCTGAGTATAACTGCTCCACAGATATTATGATGACATAGACTGATACTAAGCAGAAGGCCTTGAACCTATGGCACTTTGAGTCCAGTTGTGGGACAGATCACCAACTACTCATATGAAAGTTCAAGCTGAAGCAGAGGAAAATTAAACCGAATCCACGGGAACCAAAATATGACTTTAAGTTCATTCCACCTGAATTTCAGAACCATCTCAGGAACAGATTTGAGGCCTTGAACACTAATGAGCAAAGACCTAAGGAGTTGTGGGAGGATGTCAAATGTATCATCCAGGAAGACTGCAAACAGTAATTACAAAGACAGAAGAGAAAAAAAGACCAAAATGGATGTCAGAGGAAACTCTGAAGATTGAACTGGAGCACAGAGAAGCCAAAGCACAAGGAAGAAATTCAAGATACTAAAGAGCTGAATAGATTTGAAAAGGCAGCACAGGATGACAAAGCAAAATATTACAAAGAAATGTGTAAGGAGCTGGAGTCAGAAAATAAAAAGGGCTGAACTCACTCAGGACTTTTTTGTTTTTTAAATTAGATTCATTTACTTACAAAGTTGGAATACATTGTTTTTCACACAAGATCATTCTCATTTCCTTCACCCCTCCACCCATCTAATTGTAAAACTCTATGATTAACAACCCCCCCCCATGCTCAACCCTCTGCTCCCACCCTCCCACACTTGGTTCCTCATACTCATTTTTTAAAGAATTTTATTTTATTAATTTTAATGAACATTTACAGATATTTTGGCTTTTCATTTATTCATTGTTGCAATTTTTTCTTTAACCTTCCTCCTCCTTGTTCGCTCCTCTCTTTGAAAAGCAAAAGATTAACTTCTTCTTTGGTATACAACCCCCTGACTCACCCCCACCCCAAATGCACTCCACTATGCAACCTTAATTCTGGATTCCTGTGATAATCATAATATGCTAGCATATATCACTTTTAAACTGTTCTCTCCCTCATCTGTTTCCATTCAGTATGTATAATCTATCCATTTTTTCTCACTTTTACCCCAACCCTGTCAGTCACTTTCTACAACATTTGCACCATGCAGTATTTGTCCTTTTGTGTCTGAAATATTTTACTCAGCATAATGTCCTCCAGGGTCACCCATTTTGAA
>NW_006399820.1:7083424-7109594 GCF_000299155.1 Elephantulus edwardii | reverse complement strand
GGTGAAGTCTCTCTCAGGGAGGAGTGATAGGGAATGGCAAAGGACACACTGACAAAGGAGATTAATCAGAACTGGTTTGACAAGCACTGTAACAATTGGAAAATTAAAACAGACTTTCAAGGAGGAAAAAAAAGAGGAATGAAAAAAAATAGAGGGAGGAGGGTAGAGAAAATAGTGCAACAATGAATGAATGGAAACCCAAAATCTCTGTAAATGTTCATTAAAATTAATAAAATTTAATTTTTTTTAAAAAAATGGGGAGGGTCAAAGCCACCGTGTCAGCACAAACCAGAGAAGGCTATTAACTAGGAAAAAAACCCTAAATATACACCACCTTCAAAAAAGCGTGAACTGAGTTGAGAGCAATGCTCGAGCTGCAACCTACCAGGACCCAGTGACCCACCAGGACCTAGCAGGACCCGCCAGGACCCATCAAGACCTAGCAACCGCTGAGTTCTGCAGTGACCCTTTGGGGCAGGTTGCAACCTGCTGCAATCTGCTGTGACCCAGCAACCCACCACGAATGAGCAGGACAGCTGGAATTTGACTGAGAGGGAAGTGAGGCCCTGGCCCAGAACTCTGGTCACAATACCTGCACCCTAAGCCAGATTCCGATCCCACTGGCTGGGCCCCAGAACTCTGGTCTGATGCCAGAGCCATGTCTTAAACTCCCTTCCTGAGGCCTATGCCCATGCCTGGAGCTGATGCATACTGGGAGGCCGTAACTTGAGTGAGGTACTTTGTGAGGGGATCACTGCCGCTTGGCTGGATCACATGTAACTCCTTAAGCTCAATAAGAAGGAAGCAAGACAGCAGGAACTAATTTCTGAAGGGAAAACCAAGGCATCCTGGTTTTCCAGTCAGGTCTCCATGCTCCATCTTGCTTCCCTTACATCCAGCCCACCAACTACCTTTAGCCTAGAGCATTTTGGGCTACCCTAGCCATGGCAGTTGTCTGACAGAGGAGGTTGCTTTCACAGACCTTTTCTCTACCTAAATGAAGCAGATCTTCCCTTGGGTCAGAAGGCAGAGAGAAATCCAGGCAGGGTAGCTACCCCACCCTCTTCTGGAGCAATGACTTCCTATCGAGAACCTGTGATCACTTCAGACATGAAAAACTCTATTACAGCAATGTCATGTAGCAAGCAAGTTACCTAAACTCTCTACACAAGCCCAAAGCAAGATAAAACTCCCAAAAGTGACAAAATTTCAATGGATTTCCTCAAGCCAGAAAGTCTGATGAAACTTTCTGATACAGAATTTAAAAGAACAATGATTGAATATTTTCAATGCATGAAAGAAAAACTTGAAGAATTACAGGACACTGCAAGCAAAACCCAGGAAGAGCATAAAAACCCAATCCAAAACAGTGCAGAGAAAACAAATGAGGCATTAGAGGTGTTGGAAAAACAATAAATCAACCACAATCCAACTTATGAGGACCAATGTTGCAGATGCTGTCAACATGATGAAGAGACACAGAAGCAGTAGAATAGAACATAAAATTTTCACCACTAATCTGCTAGAGCAAAAAGTGGAATAAACAAAGAAGAAAAAGAAGAAAACCTATGGATAATGTGGGACACCATCAACAGAAATAATATGCATGTAATTGGAATTCCAGAATAGGAAGAAGCAACTAAAGGCACTGAAAAAATTGTGGAAGAATAAGTAGAAGTAAACTTTCTAGGCATAATGAAGAATTAAAGAATATATTTTCAAGAAGCTGTGCAAACACCATATAGAGTTGACTCTAAAAGAAAACACACCAAGAAATATCCTAGTCAAATTTGCCACATCTAAAGATAAGGAGAGAATTCTGAAAGCAGAACAATCTGCATAAGAGATGAAATGGGCAATGTTACAACAGAACCAACTAAAATAAAAAGGTTAACAATGAAAAATTATACTAAAACAAATAAGAAAACCTAGAGGAAATATACAAATACTTAGAAATTCACAACCTACCTAAACTGACACAGAATGAAATTGAACACATGAACAGACCCATTGCAAAAGAAGAAATTGAAAAGGTTATAAAACGACTTCCAGCCAAAAGAAGCCCTGGACCAGATAGTTTTGCAAGGGGATTTTATAAAAAATTGAGAGAAGAACTGTCACCAATTCTACATGAACTATTTCAGAAAATAGGAAAAAATGGCCAAAGCTTTCATGGTGAAGACTTCAGTACAGTAGAGTTTCAACCAATTGAGGCCATTTAAATAAATTCTATACTCTGTGGGGAATATTATATCAAATGAAACCATTCCTTCCATTTTCATTGGTATAGTCAATACTCTTCTCCAGCACCACAGCTCAAAGGTATCAATTCTCCTACTACTATCCCTAGCCATTGTGCAGCTTTCTGATGCATAGCATGCAATTGTGAAGACCATGACCTGTATCAGGTGTACATTAGCTTCCAGACTTACATCTTTGCTCTTCAGTATTCTGGAGCTGTCCCTGACAGCAGACTTTCCCAGTGCAATTAATCTTTTGACCAGACTGCTGGTCCCAAGATTGTGATTTTCTGGTTACAGGTCCCAAGATTATGGAGCCAAACAAATCAAAATTGTTAACCATCTCAATATCTTCACTATTCATGATGCTGCCAATTAGCCCAGTGCTGAGAATTTTTTTTGTCTTGATATTGAGCCTCAATCCATATGGAAGGGGCAGTTCTTTACCTTCTTCAGCAAGTGCTTCAGTATTAGCAAGCAAGGTTGTGTCATCTGAATGACATGGGTTGTTGAGTCTTCCTCCAATCCTGATGCCACATTCCTCTTAATAGAGCCCAACCTCCCTGATGATCTGCTCTGCTTATAGATTGAAGAGATATAGAAAGTAGACACATCACCGGTATACACCCTTCCCTATGTAGTATTTCCTTGCTCTGTTCTGACTACTGCCTTCTGGTCCAAGTATGGGTTTTGTATAAGCACTATCAAGTGTTCTGAGAATCCCATTCTTAGAGTTAGCCAAAGTTTGTTGTGATCCACACAGTCAAATGCCTTAGCATAGTCTATAATACACAGATAGACATTCCTCTGGTACTCTCTGCTTTCTGCCAAGATCTATCTAACATTAACTATAATATCCCTAGTTTCAATTCTGTGTTGATGTGCTCTTCCAATTGCTTTTGGATAATTTTCAGCAGAATCTTACATGCATGTGATAATGATATTGTTTTGTAGTTTACACACTCTGTAAGGTCACTTTTCTTTGGAATGGGAATAAATATGGATCTCTTCCAGTCAGATGGCCAGGTGGTTGTCCTCTCGATTTCTTGGCACAACTTGGTGAATGCATTCAGGGCAGAGTCCGTTTCTTGAAATATGTCAATTGGTATGCCATCAGTTCCTGGGGCAGTGTTTTTTGCCAGTTCCTTCAGAGCAGCTTGAATTTCTTTCTTCATCACCACAAGCTTTTTCTTGTACATTGTTTCACGAATTTTTTCTGTGTCAGGTGATTCTTTTTGGTACAATGACTCTGCATACCCATTCCATCTTCTTGATTCTTGCTCATAGTGACCCCGTGTTAAAGAGTAGACCCTCTCCATATGGCTCTCCTGGCGATGATCTTTATGGAGCCACATTGTTGTGTCTTTCATCTGTGAAGTCTATGTGGTCATTCAAATAAATTAATTTTCAACTTCAGGATAGTGTTGTTATGCACTGTTGCTTCAGGCAGGATATAATGTTATCAGAGACATACTCAATGTTCAATAACAATATTTCATTGTGTGTTCAATAGGAAAAAGCATTTCTTAGAGAACAATTGGAACTAACTCAGGTGCTCCAGTGGGGAGGGAGTCATGTTACCAACTCAATAGCAGGCAGTTTAAATACACCAGCTGCTCTTCAGGAGGAAAATGGGCAGTCTCCTCCCATGTGATTTCCACCTTCTGAAAACTCACAGGAGAATAAGCTATGATTTGTTTACAACTTGATAGCAGTGAGGAGAGGAATATGTAACATTTAGAAAATATCTCTCATCATCTGTAATTGCCACCAAATTGGAAGTTATTTGTAGATGACCCTCCAACAGGTTTTCAGAGGCTATAAATTACATGGAAGGAAATTGCCCTTTTTTACTCTGAGGAGATTTGAAACAACATAAATACATCAACTTTTGGGTTAGCAGTGCAATTAATTTTCACCAGAACTACCTCTGACAATTTAGCAAGTTGAAAAAAATACCAAAAAACACCCAAACAACAATATGACTACCTTTGAAATTTTGATGTAAATTATTCTAACAATGGATATGTGGAAACTGAGAAGGGCCTGAAATGCTTGCTGCAGAGGGTCAAGGACTGCAGCCTTCAGTATGGATTGAAGCTCAATGTCAAGAAGACAAATATTCTCACCGCTGGACCAATTAGAAGCATCAGGATGGATGGTGAAGAGATTGAGACTGTTAACAACTTTACTCTGCTTGGCTCCACGGTCAAAACTCTTGGTACCAGTAGACAGGAAATAAAAAATAAATGTATTGCAATGGGAAAGTCTGCTGTTAGGGACCTCTCCAGGGTACTGAAGAGCAATGGTGTCACTCTGGAGACAAAGGTGTGTCTGATACAGGCTGTGGTCTTTGCAATCACTTGTTATGCATCAGAGAGTTGGACAGTGCCTAGGGAGAATAGAAGGAGAATTGATGCCTTTGAACTGTGGTGCTGGAGAAGAGTATTGAATGTATCATGGACTGCCAAGAAAACAAACAGATTCATCCTGAAGAGGGTTAAACCAGGCTGCTCCTTGGAGGCAAGTGTTCTAGGGTTTTATCTGACATATTTTGGACATGTTGTATGGAGGGACAGGTCCTTGGAGAGGGACATCATGCTTGGAAGGGTGGAGGGGCAGCGCAGGAGGGGAAGACCCTCTATGAGGTGGATTGATTCAGTGACTGGGGTAATCAGGATGGGTTTGTTGGAGGCAATGCAATTGGTACAGGATAGAGCAGGGTTTAGGGCTGTTATACATAGGGTCACTATGAGTTGCAAGTGACTCGATGGCACATAACAACAACATATCTACATAGACAGGAGATGTGTGTATATATAATGTGTGGTGTGGAATATGTATAATATCTATAATAACAGTATAATCTCACATTGTAGGATAGGATAGGATAGGATAGGATAGGATAGGATAGGATAGGATAGGATAGGATAGGATAGGAGCTAGCATAACATATAATATCTTGAGCCAATACTTTCAAGCCAATTCTGGATCATAGTGACCTTTTAGGATGGAATAGAAGGTCCTCATAGTGTTTCCAAGCCTGTAAACCCTAATGGAAGGCAAGTACTATTTCTTCTGTAAGCAATTCACAAGCTGAAACTGCTAATCTTTCTCTTATGGTGCAATAATTAAGTAAGTGCCTGGCTGCTAACAGAATGATTGGTAGTTGTCAGGTGCCCTCAACTCTAGTACAACTCATAGTAACCCTATGTACCGACCTGAATCCTATACAGTGATATTTTATGTCATCCTCACTGACTCACTGTTGTGTTGTTCTGTGACACTGAGTTGACTGTGACTCATAACGACCCTATGTATATTAGCTATGAACCCTGCCCTATCTTGAGTCAGTCTCATTGTCTCCAACACACCTACCAAATTACCATAATTACTTGTATCAGTCCATATTATCCAGGGTGTTCTTCTCCTGCGCTGCCCCTCCATGCTTCCAAGGACTGGTCCCATCTGGTAACGTGTGTGCTGAAAAGATGTGAGATGGAGTTTCAAAGTCCTTGCTTCCAAGGAGGAACTTGGTTTCATCCTGACTAGGATAGACTTGTTTGTTATTTTGGCAGTCCATGGTATGTGTGTGCATATATAATCTTCAGCACCAACACTCAAAGACATCAATTCTTTTTGTTTTATCCTTAGTCATTGTCCAGCTCTCTGATACATAGCAAATAATTGTGAAGACCATAGCATGAATCACATGCACCTTAGTCTCCCGACTGACATAACTGCTCTTTAGTTTTTTGGAGACATCCCTACCTCCTGATTTTCCTGATGTAACTTGTCTTTATTGGAAATTAACCTAGTGTTGAGAATCTTTGTTTTCTTGATATTGAGCTTCAATCCATATTGAAGATCATAGTCCTTGACCTTTTGTAGCAAATGCTTCAGGTCCTCTTCAGTTTCAGCAAGTAAGATTGTATCACCTGTATAACACAGATTACAACATATTATAGTATATATGTAGTTATTTATATTATTATATATGTTGCTGTTGTTAGGTGCCATCAAGTCAAGTATGACTCATAGCAACTCTATGAGCAAAATATCTGAATTCTGTGCAGTCCTGTATCATCTTCACTATCTCTGATACATTTGAGCCCATTGCTGCAGTTACTATGTCAATCCACATTGTTGAGTTATTCTATTTCACTTACCCTTCACATCTCCAAATATGATATCTTTTTCCAAGGAATAGCCTTTCCTAGCAACAAGTCCAAAGTATGAGAGAAAGAGATTTATTATATTTGCCTCCAAGAGCACTCTGGCTGCACCTTCTCCATGACATACCTATCCATTCTTTTGGTAGTCCATGAGATTTTCAGTACTCTTCTCTGACACCACAATTCAAAGGCATCAATTTTTCTTCTTTCATTCTTATTTATTGTCCAGCTCTCAGATGCATAGCAAGTGATTAAAAAGAGCATGGCCTGAATCAGGAACACCTTAGTCTTCAAACTGACATCATTGTCTGGCTGTTCTGATGTCTTTTGTTGTGTAATGTTTTTTGAGTTTGGGTTAACCATTCATAGCTTTCTCCCTGCTTCTATTTTCTGAAACAGTCTAAGTAGCATTGCTAATCAAAAGTTGGTGGTTCAAACCCATCTAGAGGTTTTGCTAGACAATTTACTTTCATAAAGTTTACAGTAAAGAAGACCCTATGAGCTAGTCCTAGTCTGTATGTAACACATGAGGTCACTATGCACTGGAATTGACTGGATCGACCTAATATCAAGAGTACAATCAATTGCTTTTGAAATTTTAGTAAGATTCTTTTTGAAAACCTGGTACTTTTGCTAAAGGAGAAGAGATTAACTTATTGAGTAATTCCTTTATTTCTTCTATTTCTATGTGTACTTTTGTCTATCTTACCCCTTTTCAAGCAAATTTGCATTTTTGGAAAAGTAAACATTTCATCTATATTTTAAAATTGTTTCATGTAGAACTGAGTCATTTTTTCCCCAATGAGTCATCAACTTCTTTAAATGCATTACCATTTCCCCTCCCCCACCTTATCTTCCCTCAGGAACCCTATTTATGTTATTGTTTACCATAGAGTTGGAACGAACCCATAGCTGACCCTCTAACAGGTTTCAGAAGCAGGTGATTGCACACCAGGAAATTGTCCATCCTTTTCTCACTGAGCAGCTGGTAGTCTCAAACCAAGTGCCTTCCCAATGGCAACGCAGCTTCTTGAAACTAGGCCATAGTGAGTTAAATGTTAAGCTGTTAATGGAAAGATTGCCAGATTAAACTCACTTGCTGCTCCATGGGAGAATGAGGCAGTTTGTTCTTTTTAAGATTTACACCTTCAGAAACCTGATAGAGAGTTGTCATGAGTGGAATTGACATAACAATGATGGGTATGGTTTTTGGTTTTCTTTGTATCGTTTACTTTGTCCCTTTCTTTCATCCTCTTCGATTGACTTATAGATGAGGGAGAAAGAAAATAGCAAGTAATTAAACCATATTAATCATAAATTAATATCCTAAGAAGATGAGAAAGTTATATATAACACACAAAAATACATATGAATTTGCCATTTCTAGTCTAATAAATCTTACATCCTCTTTCACAAATAAAATCTGTAGTGTCTTAGTGTGTTTCTACTGTATTTGCATGAAATGTACATACAATAATGACAGTCTATTTTACTTTTAGAGTAGGTTGATTGACTATGCAGCTTTAATTATTTATATATATGTATATGTATATGTATATGTTTTAAGTGTTGAAAATCTATTAGTCCGTATACAGAGTTCTGGTGGCATAGTTGATAGTGAGTTGTGCCACTAACAATAAAGCTGTGCATCTCTGGTGGTTTGAATCCACAAGAATCTACAAAAAACCCACAAGTGGGCAGTCACTTCCCATGCTAATTTCTAGATTGGGAAATCCAATGGAGATTCTGTATGAATCAGAACAGACTCAATAGCAGTGAATGAGTGAATGATTATATATCTATCTTACTCACTATAACATCAGGCTTTAGCGTGCCAGAGATCATGAGGATGGAACAGTACAGGGCAAGTTTCACATGTGTTGTTTATAGGGTATCCATGAGTTGAAGTTGACTTACTAGCACCTAACAACAGCAACAATAATTCAAGTAGCCCCTCTGAATCTCCTGCTACTTGGAAGATTGGCAGTTTGCAAGCTCTGAGGGAGAAAGAGAAGGCAATCCAGTGCTGTGAAGATTAAAGCCTAACCCCCCCCCTCCCATATCCTATGGACTAGTTCTTCTGGTATTACATTGAGTCACTCTGAGACAAAATGGATTTGGTGTATCGAACAACATCAAATACCTTCCAAAAGCTTACTTGGATTAAACTTTTTTCAAAAAGGTAATGATATTTACAGAATTGTATGGCTTCACTGAGCCACTAAGCAAGACTGAAACTGCAAAATGTGACAGCCAACACGCATGAGAACGTGCTGGTGTTCATGCATGCAGGTGGCATCCTGAACCACTGTCTTCACTAAACCCTCCCTAAATATTGATTTGATTGTTATTTTTACCATTAGTCATCATTTTGCTGCAAAGTTAGGAGGATTTTTATTATTCTTTCTTATTATTTTTTATTTTTATTGTATTATTTTTACGTGTACCGTCAAATCAGATCTGACTGGTACAGGAGGAGATTGCCCCCTCCTTCTCCAGCAGAACATCTGGTGGATTTGAACCACGTACCTCTGGGATTGCAGTGCAGTGTCTTGCCACTAGGCCACCAGAGCTCCCGGATTTTTATTATTCTAAGTGTTCTAATTATATTAGCTAACATTTATCAGGAGGTCTAGTGACTTAGAGGTAAAGAATTGTGCTATCAAAGCTAAGGTAGGTACATAGTTGCAATCCACCATATAATCTGTAGGAGAAAGATGGGCAATCTCTTCTCTTGTTATTTATTGCCTATGAAAACCTGCTAGAGGATCCATTATGGGTTCCAATTCAACAGTACACAACAACAATGTACATCGTGTTTTACTTATTTCTTTTATTAGGTTGGATCCTATTATTTTTATGAGAAAGAAATATATGGAGAGAGAAGATATGTAAACTCTCATCTTTTTTTATTTCTTTTGCTCCTATCAAAGTGAAAATTTCTTGTCTACAAAGCACATTTGCAGCAGGAGAAAGGTCATTCCCTATCTGTAGGTAAGTGATGGGTTGAAGGCAGAATTCTAATAACTTTTTCAACACATGTTGACACCTGTGGTCTTTTCTTTCCCTTGAGGGGATGGCTCTAGTTAAGACTAGAATTGCTATGAAAATGCCCTCTGTCGTAATCGGCGCCAGGTGCCCTGAGAATGCTCAGTAACTAATGGATAATGATGGGACATGTTCACACTTTGCAGATGAGGTGGTGAGAGTTTTGAATTTGCTCATAGAATGCAGTGTGATGAGGATCCCCATGGAGATATACAGGTCGAGGATGAGTCCCTGTGAGAGGGAGTGATGACAGAAGACTCTGTTTCAATATGTTTTGTTCGGGAAATCACAGCTTCGGTCTGCTGAAACTCAGGAGTTTTCATCAGTTATATACCAGTGGTGTTACAGGCTTGTGGAATTTGTCATTCTGAAAGCATTCTGAAAGCCAGAGAGTAACTCTTATTCCAGGTGAGATTGGCATCCCCTGGCATTGATAATTAAGTTTATAAAGTGAGAGTTTGGCTAAACGCAATAAAACACACACAGTTTAGAATGTGTGTAAAAAGGTAATGATGCTCTGTTGAATTGTGAGTGTGAGTCTCAGGCGACTTGAAGGCACATTACAACAACAATATAGAAAAAAAGAAGTTCTAACAGCATATATGACAATTGTCAGACGCTATTAAACCAGGTATGTAAAAATCTATAGTTGGGGTGGATTTAACCCTGGTCAGATTCTTTAGGACTTTGAGATTACTTTCTTAGTCAAGATAATTGGAGTTAGGTTCCAGACTTTTTTCTAGAAGTGATGATCCTTACTCTTGAAAAAAATGAGTGAATGAATGGCATTTGCTTCAGTCAGAGACTCTGGTTAGTATAAATGATGGCTTGGCTAGCAAGAAAGTTTGGAGATTTGAGTCTGTCCATTGACATTAGGCCTCACAATCTGATTCCTAAAAATCAGCATTGAAAACCCTGTGGAGCACGATTCTGTTCTGATACACATTGGATCACTCAGTGGCAGCCCATACTAATTCATCGGGCCTTCTTTGAAAGTATGATTATGGAGTCAACTCCATGGCACACAGTAGCCTTTATTGGAGAGTTTTGATCAACTAACCTTGATGGTTAGTTTTAATTTCATTGTGAAAACGGAAGTCTTCTAATATTTAGTGGGTCTCATCCAATAATACTTGGAAAAAAGCAAATACCTGTATTTGTTTGGGAACTTTGATTCCCACTTATACACCCCAAAAGCAGCTCATCTCTATTGAGTAAAGCAAGGACAATTGAGCCTGGTGTACCTGCCCTATTACATAGGGTCATCTAGCTTAGAGTGGAGATCCATGACAACTAAACCCTTCCTACACTAAATGAGTCACTGTTGACCATGCAATCTCTACAAGCTTCTAAGGTTTTTCCTGTGCTAAATATCTCCTGCCTTTCCACAAGAGAAAAGAACAGGGTCAACAAAACAGTCCACTCCAGGTCAGATTGACCTGTGCTCTTAAGACACTGACATTTGCTTTAAAAAAAATAATTATTTCCCTTCTAAGCCCTTTCTGGTGTATTCTTCCCCCCGCCCCTTTTTTCTAATTTGCCTCTGTCTTTTTCATTATTCTGAAATCAACTGCTGTCTTGAGCCCTTTGTTGGAGTAAATAGAACTTTCTAGTCTGTCTCTCTGTTTTAAGCATTGTATGGCATTCTTTGAAACTATTTTCAATTATTATTGGGTGGTTTTGTTATTTTTTCAGTAAGATATTAGGCCACAAGTATGATATTTTGTGCAGCCTTATGAAAGTGCATTTTTATTACTATGCTGAAAGTCTGTGTGTTTATAGCAAGTCTAAATATTTAGATTTAAAAACAACAGCAACACGTTGCCATTAATAACAGCCGTGTATGAGAACTGTGCTCCATAGAGTTTTCATTAGCTCATTAAAAATCTCTAGCATATTTTTAGTAGCTAAGTTATTTCCTTGGTGTTGAAAACAATTAAGGCACTCAATTGCTAACCAAAAGATTGGAAAACTGTGTCTATTCAGTCATGCCTCAGACAAAAAAAAAATCAGCCATTGAAAACCTTATGAATGCTATTATACTGTGATGCACTTGAGCTACTCTGAGCTGTAATTGACTCAGTGGCAACTGGTAAATATTTAGGTTGTTAGGTTCCATTGAGTCAGCTCCAACTCATAGTGATCTACAGTACAGTAGAAAGAAATCTTGCCCCACCCTGTGCCAGCGTCACAATCTTTGTTGTCCATTAGTGAAATCACTATGTCACTTTATTTCACTGATGGTCTTTCTCTCCTTCTCTGACCCTCTCCTTTCCAAGTATGATGTCCTTTTCCTTCTACAGACCCTTTGTGACAATATACCTTAAGTATATGAGATAAAGTCTCATCACTTTTGCCTCTAAGACACACTCTGACTGCATGTTTTCCAAGACAGATTTGTTTGCTCTTTGTCAATCCATGGTATATTCAATATTCTTTGCCAACTCAATTTAAATAGACCAGGAAAATGAAGTCCTGTAGGACAAGTGTGATGTGTCTTAATGACCATGGGAAATCAATTATTCTGCTTCAATTTCTTTTGTCTAGGACACAAATAGATTAAAAAAAAAACGAAAAAAAGAAAAAAACAAAACAACAAAAACAAAAAACCCTCTAATCCTCTGAAAACAGCATCTAGGATTAAACTGAAACTCCTCCCCATCCCTCCAGCCCAGACCCTAACTACAAGCCCCTAATTTGTTTCTGGTGAAAGACTGTAAATTCACAGCCTCAAGTACTTTCTACTTATTTCATTTCTCAAAGCTGCCTTATCTTTTCTTTCTGAGTGTCTTAAGGTTTTGTTTGGGCATGCACCAGGGGGCATTAATGGTGTTGCCTTAAGACTTTAGGTTTGAGGTTTTTTATTTAAATTCCTGCTGAGGCTTACCTTCAGGAGTCAGCAGTCCTGCCTCCTTGGGTTACTCTGGCAGCAGGTTCATTTTGTGCTGTGGTCAGACCTGCCCATGCCTTGGCACTTAATCTCTAAAACAGCTTAAACAAGTGTGCATATGCAGGGCCTTAGAGTTTACTTTTTGAGTTTAGAGAGTCCACACAGTCTTACCTCTTTTAAAAATACTGACCAGGAAATATATGCATCAATCACCAATAAATAAGTGGAAAAGGTGGTTAGGTGATTATATCATCTTCTTCACTAGTCCCTGAGAGTTTGGAATAGGGTCACATAAGAGTCACTTATTGCGGTGAGATTGAACAGACTCACAGCTCACTCACTCTTTAATGGGTTCCTAAGGTTGGAAATCATACAGGTGAAATTGCTTATCTTTCTTTGGAGGAGCTGCTGGTGGATTTTGACCACCAGACAGGCTCTCAACACTTACTGTCCTCAAGTTAAATCTGCTTCATAGCTAACCCTCCAATGGGTACCCCCAAGGCCATATATCACACAGCAGGGGATTGCTCATCTTTTTCTCTCTGAATTGCTGGTGGATAGAAACCAACAGAGAGGTGAGGCCTTTGGGTTAAGAGTGCAACTGTCTACAGACTACATTCCTAGAGCTTTCTGTGAGAGGCTGTTGTTGCTTGATGCAGTCAAGTTAACTATGACTCATAGTGATCCTATAAACAACAGGTCTGAACATTGCCCTGTCCTAAACCAATTCTCCCAACCTCTGATATGTTGGAGTTGTTACATACACTGTTAAAGTCACTGTATCAATCATCTCACTGAAGATTTTCTCTTGCTCTGGACCTTTACCTTTACCAGCATGATGTATTTTTCCAAGTAATGGCCCCATCTGAAGCCATGTCCACAGTACATGAGATAAAGTTTCACTATCCTTGGCTTTAAGTAGCAGGTTGGTTGTACTTCATCCAAGATGGGTTTATTTGTTTATTTTTATCAGTCCATGGAATATTCACTACTCTTCTCCAATATCACAATCCAAAGGCATCAATCCTTCTTCTGTCATCCTTAGTCATTGTCAAAGTTGTGCACAACATTCTGTTGCATAGGTTGCAGTTGAAAATAACATAATTTGGATCAGATATATACCTTAGTCTTCAATCTGATGTCTTTGTTCTTTAACACGTTGGAGAGGTCCTCAATAACAAAATTTTTCCCTTAAGCAACATGCTTTTTGCTGCAACCTTGAGTGTTGAAGATGGATCCAAGTAGAATGAAATCATTGACCATGTTAATCTTTTCTCCATGTATTGTGATATTGCCTATTGGTCCATTGATGAAGATTTGTATTTTCTTCATGCTGAAATGTAATCTATATGAAGGCTGATATTCTATAGGAAGTGTTTCTAGTTGTCTTTATTTTTGCATGCAAGGTGGTACCATCTCCATAATGCAGGTTGTTGATGTAACTTCCTCATTATAGTCCAGCTTCTTGAAAGAGGCTGAGAATTCTTAAACTATTGGTTTTCAGTGTAAGATAGTTTAAACAGCAAAAAATGTAGTGACTTTAAAAAAATCTCTTTCTTTTGCCTCATTTGTTGTTCTGTTGTTTTGTGTGCTGGCAAGTTGGAAACAACCCATAGCTGAGCCTCCTGTGAGTTTTCAGAGGCAGTGAACTGCTCAGTGGGAGACTGTCTATTCTTCTCCTACAGAGAAGCAGGTGGATTTGACCTGTGCGCCTTTGGGAAATAACACTTGCATTCAATGACACTGTCTCTGGTAGACCTATGCAAAGACTATTGGCTACTCTGACATTTTTAACATGGGACTGAAATGGTCATATACATGGTGCTACTCAGAGAACAGATCTTTCTAGAAGTAGCCTGACTGGTGGTCACCCAGCTGTAATTATTTGGGGGTGGTCCTATGTTATACATATGACACAACTTTACTTGCTGAAACTGAAGAGGACCTGAAGTCCTTGCTGCAGAAGATCAAGGACTATAGTCTTCAATATGGAATGAAGTTCAGCATCAAGAAGACAAAGATTCTCACTTCTGAGCCAATCGGCAGCACTACAATAGATGGAGAAGAGAGTGAGGTTGTTAACAATCACAACTTGCTCAACTCCATAATCAACACTCTTAGCATCAGTAGTCAGGAAATCAAAAGATAAATTGAATTGGAAAAATCTGCTCTCAGGGACTTCTCCAGAGTACAGAAAAGCAATGAGACTAAGATGCGCCTTATCCAGGCCATGATCTTCTTAATTTCTTTCTACGCATCACAACACTGGACAATGGCTAAGGATGACAGAAGAAGAATTGATGCTTTTGAATTGCGGTGCTGGAGATGAGTCTTGAACATACCATGGACTCCCAAGGAAAAAATAGGTTTGTCTTGGAGAGGGTGAAATAAAGTTTCTCCTTGGAGGCTAGGATTTTGAAGCTCTGTATCACATATGTTGGGCATGTGGCCAGAAGAGATAAGTTCTTAGAGAAGGACATCATGCTTGGAAGGGTGGAGAGACAGAGCAGGAGAGAAAGACCCAGGAGGAGATGGATTGATATAGTAAATGGGGGAGCAGGTGTGTTCGAGTCCGTGAGACTGGCTCAAGACAAGGCAGACTTCAGGTGACTCAAAGGCACATAACAACAACAATACAGTAAGCTTTCCTAGAAAGTAGGTTTAGGGTATAGCTTGAAACATAAGGAAAGTGAGGGGGAAAATAAAGGAGCTTCTGAATATAGGAATTCATACAACTACTCTGACAAAAAGACTTATATTCCTAGGTTGGGAAAAGTTCTCATTCATTGCCATCAAGTCAGAACTGACTCATTGCTCACTGTCCATTGGATTTCCAAGGATGTAAACCACATGGGAGATGATTTCCCTCCTTTCCCTCACAGCTGGCAGATATGAACCTCCAAATAGGTTATAGGTTGTAGTCTATAGGTTAGCTGTGTAGCTCCCTATAGACTACACCACCAGAGCTCCCTGCAGAGGCAGGAAAGTAAAACAAGTCATTTAAAACATTATGGATAATCAGAGAGTGCTCCAAAAAAAAGGAAAAAAGCTCAGGCCAATAGAGACAAAGAAATAGGTGGGGAAATGTCTTATAATTTCCCTACTAAGGTGGGTATCTGGTTTTCCTTTGTAAAGCTGTGTTAACAATTGGGTTATATTATAGAAGAAAAAGTACTATGAGTGTAAATACAAAGGTAATTGCTACTACATTTTAGGTAAAATGTAATTTAAAAAATGTAATGTTTTCTCATAGGCCAAACTATTTTCTTTCTTTTCAGTTTTGAGTAACTGTTCACCTTCAAATCGTGTAATTTTTAACTATGCCAATCACTCATAATATGATTCTCTCCTCCTGTTACTAAGTCTTGGTGGACTGCTATCTGAAAGGTTGGCAGTAATAATCCACCAGCACTCTGCAGGAGAAAGAAGACACAATCAATCTTCTCTCGTATTGCTTTCTAACCTCAGGAACCTTATGGAGCGGTTCAATTCAACTCTGTGTCAGAGTTGCTATGAGTTGGAATTGACTCTATAATAGTGGGCTTAGTCTGAATTTTTATTAAAATGAGCTGATGTTTTGCAAACATCTAAGCATGATACCTATGAGTCAGAATCAACTAAATGACCATAAGTGAGATGAGACTTATGGTGTGTGCATAAACAGTTTGCTTCTTCACCAAAATGAGTGTTATAGTGCAAAGTGATTGTTGTTTATTGCCTTTGCGTCGAGTTCGACTCATAGCAACTCCACGAACAAAAGACATAATACCTTTCAATAGCTATCCTTGATTTTCCAAGTTCATAGAGTTTCCAGAGGCATGTGGTTTAGGAAGTGGATGCCACTCTTGCTTCCCAACTGGTTTTATCACTGGGTTTACAACTGGGAGCTCCACCAAAAACTTTCCATAGTGGGAAGCCATACTGGTATTTGATATCCCCATGGCACAAAATTCAGCATCATAGCAAATGCAGGTTACCTCATATAGCACACTGATAAAGAGTAATGTGCAAAGTGGAAGAATGCTCCCCCATATATAACAGCACTTGTGTCATTTAGCAGTGGTTAAGTATTGTCGAGTTGAATATGACTCAGAGTAAGCTTTGCACAAAAAACTTGAACTCTATTCTATAATTAACATCATTTCTGTACATTTATAAGAGAGTTTGTAGAGTTTCCAGAGGCCCCTAGTTTAGGAAGTGGATGTTGCTCCTGCTTCCCAACATGAATCATTGTGGAAGCTCATCCAACCATTGTACATAAGGGGTAACCATTATGGTATTTGCCACGACTATGGAATAGTGTTCAGCATCACAGCAACTCTAAGCTGTTCAGTACAGCAAATAGACAAATGATATCAAAATACCAACGAAGGAATTTTTCTTTTACTTTTGAAAGAGTGAACTGGGGTGGAGAGGTGGGCAGGGAGAAAAGGGCAACAATGAATGAACGGAAATCCAAAATCTCTGTAAATGTTCATGAAAATTAATAATAAAAATATATCCTAAAATTAATAAATTATGCAGACTTTTTCTACGAGGGCTGTTTGTTATAAGTGTCGTAGAGCCAACTGCAACTGAGAGCAACCCTATTAACTACAGAATTGAGCCCTGTCCTATCTTGCACTCATGATCTCTGAAATGATTGGGCTCACTATTGCAGTCACTGTGCCAATCAATTCTGTTCAAGGTCTTCCTCTCTTTTGCTGGCCCTCTATTTTCCCCAGTATGACATCTTTTTCCAAAGATGGGCCTCTCCTAACAACGTGTCCAAAGTATGTGAGACAAGGTTTTACCTTCCTTGCCTCTAAGGTTAGACTTTCTCCAAGATGGTGGGACACCCCAAGTTGTTCAAGGCTCGGCTGTAGGTTCAGACTCATGCACTCACTCACTGACAAGTGAGTTCCCATTCATTGCAACCCTCTACTGAGTTTTCAAGGCTATTAACAAACATAGGAGATGGCCCATCTTTCTACTTCAGAGCACTGGTGGACTGGAACTGATGGAGATGAGTTGCCTTCAAATTAGCACAACTCCCTATAGACTCTAATATCAGAGATCTCTAATTTCAGGCTAGAGAACAAAAATCCATTTTATTATGATTTTTCTACCATGCTAATTGACCATTTAAATATTTTGAGAAGCATAAATCATCCCCACTGCTGATTAAGGCTTTAGAATGTAGTAAAGTAATATGTGCAATAATAATAAAATAAAAATAATAATGATAAGTAATACCTCAATAGAGACGTCTGTGCCCTTTTGAAGAAATAATGTCTGTCCTCTATTTCTCTATGTTTATTTGTGCTTTATTTGTTTTTGTCTGAAATTTTAACATTTATGGCCCACATGATTATAATTCTTTCCGTGGCATAGGAATCATGAGCTCTGTTGGCTTTTAGAAGCACACAGCAAGATTATTTCTCAAACTGCATTTCTCAAAACTTATATCACAGGCAGTAATTTGTACGCTTCAACTGGGAGTTTGTAGCTATGGTTCGTGTCAGTGGGATGGCGTTCGATTGTTAGGTTGCTTCACATTATATTGATTAGTTCTTCTCTCCCTTACACCAAGGACCCTGGTTTTCCTGTGCAGAATATATATATCTCAAGTCAGTGTTAAACTTTCAGCATTAAATCTGTTGTCCATCTCTCCTTTGTATCGCTGAAGGGAATTTCAAACCTACCCAGCATTCTTGTATATAACAAATCACATCTTGTGTTCCCAGATGCCTTGTAGCATTGGCATTGTTTATTTTGGTTCTGGAGTCTTGCAGTCCTCTCCACCTTGAAGCTTCACAGTAGTTTTCTAGAATGCCCATTATATTTTCTGATGATTTATGTCCTCAAAGAGTTTATAATCCATGCTGTTGCTCTGATTTTTTTTTCCCAGAAATGCTAAGCTATTGCACAGTCAGGGAGAAACTCCTCCTGTTTAACTTGAGAATTTTTAATCATCTAGTCAAGAAGCAGTCCCTTAGTCTATTGAATGAAAAATAATTAAGATTTTTTTAAAAAAATCAGGCATTTGGTCAGAGTTGGCTGCCAGAGGGCAGATAGAAATACTCAAAATAGAACGTCATTTTCAGTGAAAATGCCCTACTTTTTGGTAATGTTTCATTTTAAAATGTAGAGAAGGCTGACATTTAGCTGTCAGAGATAACATTTCTGACACATTTTGCATTTCTCCTTTTGTGAGTTTTTTTAGTTTGGATTATGAAGTTGGTTAAAAGTATCTTAGAACATTAGTGGAGGATTTGTAAAAGTAAGTTATATTTATGTGTATATTTAAGACTCTTGCTTCTAGATATAATAAAGTTATAAAAGAATCTCTGTAGTTCAATTACCAAACTTACCCTCAGTATTATCAATCTTTTGAAACATACTACCTTATACACTATGATGTTAAATTAATCTTTTGCTTTATATATAATGCAGAGTGTAGTACAATATCTACATTCTCTCCCTACTCCCATAAAACTGTCACACAACACTTCAAACTATAAAAGTTCTCAAAACACAAGGCTACACAATGTAATGAATTGCCATTGAGTTGTCGGAGTCTGTCACCCGTTTTCTAGAACTCCTTATTCTGTCTCAGCTCACCTGCATCTCTCACAGGTTTAGAGTCTTCCATGGGACTTTTGATGACTGATTTTTCAAAATTATGTCACCAGGTCTTCCTTCTTACGTCTTTCTGAGTGAATTCAAATAACGAATATTTCAGTTAGGAACCAAATGATAACTACCTGCTACTTCGCATAGGAAACAAGAGAGTATCTGGCTACTAAGTGAAAGATAAGTGTTTTGAATCCACTCAGAGGCACTTTGGAAGAAAAGCTTGGGGGTGATCTACTTCTGAAAAATCAGTTATTGAGAGCCTCATAGAAGACCATTCCTCTCTGACGCATACAGGATGCCTTGAGTCAAGGATAACTCTACAGCATCTGGGTTTGTTTTGATCCTGGTATGGTCTCATGCTCAAAGAAATCTTTCAGCCCAGGAAAACAGGTTAACTAGCTGGTGTACCCTTCAGCCTTGTCTGGTCCCTAAGACATTCTTATAGTCATGACTGATGGGGCCAGCTGTGAAGAAAGAGCTTAAGAAGGGGCACTAAACTACTCTCTCCTTAGGATTCTGAATGTTGTACTGAGGAAAAAAATATATACAGATTCTTTGACTTAAATGATTTAAAAGAATTATGTGGAACATAGTCTCTTAGTATACATCATATATGTTATAAATTTTTAATGAAACTTAAAAAAAATACATACACTGCATTTCTACTACATGTAGATAAGTATGTACAGGTACAGTTCAGTAAAATTCTGCCGGGACATTGGTTGGGGCTGTCATTGAAATTTGTTTTTACTTATTAAAACTGTGTCTCACAAAATAAACCAATATGTGTTCAAATCCCATTTTGCTATCTAATTTCCTTTTATGCTGAAGATTTTACTATAATCTTTATAGTTGTGTTAATCATTCCACATAGGCACAATAGTATTTGAGAAATGGGTTATGTCTATGCAGTAATTATCTTATGATTCTTATTTGATGGCTTTTGCCAGACTCTGAATTTATTATTAGAAGTTGAAATATATATATCTGGATGGGGCGAAAAGAATTGCATAAGAGATGAAGCCAAACAAAATAATAATTTTTTGCATTCTTTGCATAAGCACAAATAACTGCTTTGTTATAATCATTGTAGAGAAGCATAAATTTAATTTTAGTTTGCTTGCTAACATATTTTTATCATACTAGTTTATTTACAAAATTCAAATACACTGTTTTCCAGAACAGATTCTTCCAATTTCCCTTACTCCCCCACCCATCAATTTGTACAACTCCATGATTAAGCCCCTCTGCCCCTACACATTCTCTTCACTCTTCTTCCACCCTCTCCCCACTTTCCAGATCCTTATGCTCATTTTGCAGTAATGGTTTTAAACAGTATTTGTACTTATGGGACTGAGTTCACTTAACATAATGCTCTCCAGTCCCTCCCAAGTTAGGTAAAAACTGACAAAATCATTGCTCCTGCATGTTGTGTATTATTCCATTGTGTGAATGTGCCATAATTTCTCAGCCCATTAGTTTGTGGTTGGACATCTGGGCTGTTACCATGTTCTTGCGATGGTGAAAAATAATGCTGCTATAAACACTGGTGCACAAATCTCCATCTGTGCCTCACTTCTCATTTTCCTCAGGGTATATTCCAAGTAGTGAAATAACTGGGTCATATAGAATTTCTATGTTCAGCTTTTTGAGGCAGTGCCAAACTACCTTCCAGAATGGCTGTATCATTTTACAACCACACCAACAATGTATAAGACTTCCTTTCTTACCACATCCTCTCCAACATTTATTACTTGCTGCCCTGTTAAACTTTGCCATTGTTACTGGAGTGAGATGGTACCTCATTGTGGTTTTGACTTGCTTCTCTCTTATTGCCAGTGATTTGGAGCATTTTTTCATGTGTTTGTTGGCCATTTTGAATATCTTCCTCTGTGAAAATTTTTTTCCATGTCTTTTGCCCATTTTGTAATTGAGTTATCAGTCTTTTTCTTCTGGAGGCCCAGGAGTATTCTGTATATTTTCATTATAAGACTCTTAAGGTATTACCAAATACCAGATGGTATTACCAAAATGTTTCTTTTCACCCTGTTAGAAAAAGTTTTTGATGCACAAATTTAATCTTTAGAAGGTCCCATTCATGAATTTTGCCCTCTTTAGATTGTGCATTTCTGAATGTATTTGGCAGTCTCTTTATACCTCAGACTAGTGCTTTTAACAAGTGATTGATTTGTTCAATGGTCTTCGCAATCACTTGTTATATGCATCAGAGAGTTGGACAATGACCAAGGAGGATAGAAGGAGAATTAATGCCTTTGAGCTGTGGTGCTGGAGAAGAGTATTGAGAATACCATGGACTGCTAGGAAAACAGATTTGCCCTGGAAAGGGTTAAACCGGGTGGCTCCTTGGAGGCAAGGATTCTGAGGCTCCATCTAACATACTTTGGACATGTTGTGAGGAGGGACCGGTCCTTGGAGAAGGATATCATGCTTGGGAGGGTGGAGGGACAGCCCAGGAGAGGAAGGCCCTCTATGAGGTGGATTGATTCAGTGACTGGGATAATTGGGATGGGAGTGTCAGAGACAGTGCGATTGGCACAGGACAGAGTGGAGTTTAAGGGCTGTTGTACATAGGGTCGCTATGAGTTGCAAGCAACTTGGCACATAACAACAACAACAACAGTGCTTTTAAGCTTGGTCCAAATTTGTCTCTTATGAACTTTATAGTTTAGGGCTTTACTCCAAGGTCTCTGATCCACCTTGAATTGATTTTTGTGTATGGTGTGAGATGTATATCTTTTTCAGCTTTCTGCAGGTGAAACTGCAGTTTAGCCAGTACCATTTGTTGAAAAGGTTGTCATTTCTTCATTTAGTAGCTTTGATTTCCTTTTTGAATATCAGTTGACCACAGATAGTTAGGTCTATTTCTGGGTTCTCAATTCTGTTCCATTGGTCTATGAGCCTATCGTTGTACCACTACCCATGCTGTTTTGATTAGTACTCTGTGTAGTAGGTTTTGAGGTCAGGGAGTACTATGCCTCCCACCTCATTTTTGTTTTTCAGAAGTGTTTTGCTTAGTCAGGATCTCTGGCCTCTCCAAATAAATTTGACAATTTCCCTTTCAATCTCCTTGAAAAATGAATTTAGGATCTGGATTGGGATTGCATTAAACATGTAGATTGTTTTTGGTAGGATTGTCGTTTTCACGATATTGAGGGTTCATGAACAGGGCATATGATTCTCTTTCTTTGGGTCTTTTATTGTGTCTCACATGAATGTCCTGAAATTTTATTTGTACAGGTCTTTTCTGTCTCCAGTTAGATTCACTCCCAACTATCTCAATTTGTGGTTGGCTATTATAAATGGTATTGCTTTCTTGATTTCCTTCTCTGAGTTCTTTTTGTTATTGTAGAGGAATACTATTGATTTTTGGATATTGATCTTATATCCTGCCACTATACTAAATTGGCCTACTAACTCTAAGAGGGTTTGGGTTTTTGTGTGTGTGTGTTGGGTTTTTTTTCAGTCTTTGGTGGTTTCTGGGTACACTATCATATCATCTGCATAGAGTGACAGTTTGACCATCTCTTTGCAAATCTTGATGCCTTTTATTTTCTTTCCCTGTTTTATTACCCTATCAAGCACTTCCAATACAATATTGAATAGAAGTAGGCAATATTCAAGCGATAATGGGCATCCTTACCTGGTCCCTGTTTTCCAAGAAAATGCTTTTAGTCTTTCTCCATTGAGAATGATGTTGGCTCTTGATTTTGCATATATACTTTTCACTATGCTAAAGAAATATATTTCTATTCCAATTTTCCTGAGTGTCTTTATCAGGAAGGGGTATTGGATTTTGTCAAAAGCCTTTTCCATATCAATTGCTAAAATCATATGGTTCTTGTTATTTGCTTTGCTTATATAGTGAATTATGTTGATTGCTTTTCTTATGTTGAACTACCCTTGTATACCTGTTATGAATCCCACTTAGTCATGGTGAATTATTTTTTTATGTCATTTTGGATTCAATTGGCTAGGATTTTGTTAAGAATTTTTGCATCTATATTCATGAGAGAGATTTTTCTATAGTTTTCTTTCTTGGTAATATCTTTGCCTGGTTTTGGTATTAGGGTTATGCTTGCTTCGTAGAATGACTCTGAACATGTTTCTTCTTTTTCAATATTTTAAGATAATTCAAGTAGAATTGGTACTAAATCCTCTCTGAACGTTTGGTAGAATTCAGTGTGAAGCCATCTGGTCCAGGACTTTTCTTATGGGGAAGTCTTTTTACAACCTTTTCAATCTCTTCTCTTGTGATGAATCAGTTCACATGTTCTATATCTGTCTCCTCAATCTGGGCCAGGGATGCATTTCAAGGAGTTTGTCCATTTTCTCTAGTTTTTAGAATTTATCAGAGTATAATAGATGGAGAAGATATTGAGATTGTTAGCAATCTTAACACTAGCAGTCAGGAAATCAAAAGACAAATTTATTTGGGGAAATCTACTGTCATGTACCTCTCCAGAGTGCTGAAGAGCAATGATGTCAGTCTAGATACAATCTAGATACAGTCCATGATCTTCTCAATTACTTGTTATGTTTCAGAGATTTGGACAATAAATAAGGATGGCAGAGGAAGAATAAATGCCTTCAAGTTGTGGTGCTGGAGAATAGTCTTGAGCATACCATGAACTGCCCAGGATTTTGAAGCTCTGCCTCATTACTCATGGCCAGGAGAGATCGGTCTTTGGGGAAGGACATCATGCTCGAAAGAGTGGACAGACAGTGCAGTAGAGGAAGACCCCACATGAGATGGATTGATATAGTAATTGGGGCAATGGGAGTTGGTGTGTCAGATTTAGTGAGACTGACTCAGGACAGGAAAGAGTTCAGAGCTGCTGTACATAGGACTGCTATACATCACAGGTAACTCAACAGCACATAACAACAATGACATACTATGACAGGTTTGGAAGCAGGAGTGGCATCCATTTCCTAAACAATATGCCTACAGAAACTATGAATGTTGATAAATGTAGCTAGTTGTAGAGGAGCTTCAAGTCTTTTGTTCATTGGGTCATAATGAGGTGTGCTCAACTCTAAGGCAATCAACAACAACATAGCTTATCATAGTATTCTGATATCATCTAATTTCCTCTGGTTCTTTTGTGATGTCACTACTATAATTTCTTTATTGAGTGGTCTGTTTCTTCTCTTTTTTTTCTCTTTTGTTAAGTTCACCAGTTGTTTGTAAATTTTATTGACCCTTTAAAAAACAAAACAAAACAATAAACCAGCTCCTGATCTTATTGATGGTTTCAACTGTTTTTCTGTTTTCTGCGTTATTTATTTCAGCTTTTGTCCTTATAATTAATTTTCTTCTACCCTTGATTAGATGGATCGATTCTGTAAGTGGAGTGGTGGGAATGAGTGTGTTTGAGATGGTGAGGTAGGCACAGGATAGAAAGACATTTAGGGCTCTTGTACATAGGGTTGCCATGAGTCACAAGTGATTCGATGGCACATAACAACAACAACAGAGGTTGTAGGATTAGATTGTTGTTCTTTTTTTATTTGCTGAAAGTGTTGAGTTTATCATTGATTCTTCTTCTTTCTTTTTTTTTTTAATGTTTGTGCCTATTGCTATGAACTGCCTTTTGAAGACTTCCTTATCTGTGTCACAGAGGTTTTGTTAAGTTGTATTTTCATTATCATTTGCCTCAAAGAACTTTTTTATTTAATTATTTATTTTATTAACCAATCATGTTCTAGGAGAGAGTTATTTAGTTTCTACATGGGTGGTTTTGTAAGCATTTCTCTCTTGTTGATTTCTGGTTTTATGGGATTGTGGTCTGAGAAAATACTTTGTATTATTTCAATTTTTTTTTAACTTGTTGAGGCTTGCTTTGTGTCCTAATGTATGATCAGTGCTGGAGAATGTACCATGTGCACTTGAGAAGAAAGTGAATTGAGTTTTAGTTGGGTGCAGTACCCTGAGAAAATCCATGAGGTCAAGTTGGGTAATTGGATAGTTTAGATTTTCTGTGTCTTTTTTGAGTTTCTTTTGTGTTAACTTATCCTTTGGTAATAATGGTGTGTTAAAATCTCCTACCACTATTCCAGAATTAAGTTTGCATAGAGGAATGTACTCGGGTGGGGGGTCGGGGGAAGAGACGTAGAAATTGTATACTAATGAAGGAATTTTTTTTCTCTCTTCGGAGGGTGAAGCGAGCTGGTGGGGAGGGGTGGGCAGGGAGAAAATTGCGGCAATGAATGAATGGAAATCCAAAACCTCTGTAAAAAAAAATTAAAAAAAAATCTCCTATGACTATTTTGGTGCTATTTCTTTCTTCAATTCTGTTAACTCTTGTTTTTAATGTATGTTGCAGCTCTATCATTTGGTGTGTAAATGTTGACCAAGGTTAAGTCTTCTTGATCTCTTATGCCTTTAATCAGTATGTAATGTTCTTCCTTATCTTTGGTGGTGGTTTCCATTCTGAAATCTATTTTATCATAGATTAGTATTAGCACTCCAACTTATTTGAGCTTGTCTTTTGCTTGGTTTTTTTTTTTTTCCAGACTTAGTTTTTTGAGTCTGTCTCTCTTCCTTTTTCAGATGTGTCTTTTGTAGGAAACATATTGATGGTGTTTGGTTGTTTTTTTTTTTTAAATCCATTCTGCTACTCTTAATTGATGCATGTAGTCCATTCATATTAAGTGTGATTATTGTCAGGTCAGCTTATATTTTTTCATATTGCTGTGTTTCTTTTTCTATTGTTTCTTGTTACTATGGTTCATGCACATTCCTTTGATGTCTCTATGTACAGGACTTCCCTTAAAATTTGTTGTCCTTTTACTCTTGTTTTCACAAATTCCTTAAGGTCCATCTTTTATGCAAAGAATATAATTCTCCTTCATATTTGATGAAGAGCTTTGCTGGATATAGGATCCTTGGCTGGCAGTTTTTATCTTTCATCTTTCTGTATATGGCATTCCATTGCCTTCTGTCTTGCATGGTTTCTGCTGAGAAATCAGAACTTTATCTAATTGTCTCCTCTTTGTAGGTAACTCTTTGTTTTTCTCATGATGCTTTTAGAATGCTATTCTTATCTTTTAATTTTGAGAATTTAACTATGATATGTCTTGATGAGATTGAGATTGTACACAGCTTTAGTTTGCTTGGCTCCATAGTCAACAGTCTTGGCACCAGCAGCCAGGAAATTAAAAGGCGCATTGCCATG
>NW_006399820.1:7072134-7082974 GCF_000299155.1 Elephantulus edwardii | reverse complement strand
CAGTGCGATTGGCACAGGACAGAGCGGAGTTTAGGGCTGTTGTACATAGGGTCGCTATGAGTCGCAGGCGACTCGACGGCACATAACAACAACATGTCTTGATGCCTTTCTTTTTTGGCTTGAGTCTATTTGGTGTTCTCTGTGTTTCTTGAATATGGATTTTTCCATTCTTCAGAACACCTGGAAAGTTTTATTCTAGTACTTCTTCCACAATATTCACAGTGATTTCCCTGTCACTCCTCTGTTCTAGAATTCCAATCATACAGATATGTCATTTCTTTTTATGTCATCCCACATGATTCTAATGTTTTCTTCATTTTCTTGACATCTCTTCTCTGATTTTTCTTCTAGTATATTTTGAGTGAGGCTCTTGTCTTCTATCTCACTGACCATCTGTCCATCTCTTCAGTTCTACTTTTCTGTCTACCAGCATATTGGATACTTCTGCCATTTTGGTCTTAATATTTTAGTTTGCATTTTCATGCATTTTTGTGATTTCCAGTACTGTGTTTGTTGTACCCTCTCTGTCTTGTGATGATTTTTTAAGTTACTGTACCTCTTTGTCTATTCTAACAATTTTTTTCCTCATCTTTTGTATTTTTGTCCACAGCTATCCAAGTTTTTACTCATCCACATATTTCTTCTGGACTGTTATCTCTGAGTTATTTGCTCTCTTATTGACTTTCTTTGTTTCTTTCTACATTTGCATCTTTTTCTGGAGCTGATCAAAAAACTCTATATCAACATATTTTTCTGGTTCTTTCTATCTGGGTTATTCCTTGGGCCTTATTTTTTAGGAGAAGAGTTGTTTGTTTGTTGTTTTTTCCCCATTATGGCTGATGTAGATTGTTCCTTTTTTGACATTATGGGAGTCTTTTCTTAGGTTATTATAACTATAAAATTACCCAGCTTATGGCAATGTTTTGTGAAACAGCTATATATTTGTTCTCCCTTCTTGGCCTGATGTCTGGAAGGCCAAGGGCCTGACAGCAGTTGCTCCTGCCCCCCCCCCAGGCCCACATCCCCAAAAGTACCTTAATGTTAAAGGAGGAAGCCTGTTACTCCCTTCTGCAGGTGACTTCTTGGCTCCCCCAAGGCTCCCAAATCCTCCCTGCATTTGAGCTTAAGGGATCCAGCGTGGTCAAACTAGACAGCAGTCCCAGTCCACCCCGCAATCCCCTGCCAAAGTACCTAGTTAATCAACTGGAACAGATCCATGGCTTCTGATGACATGAGGCAGTGGCTGCAGATGATGTGTGACTGTGGCTTCTTTGCTAATATATATTTTTTAAATACTTTTCTAAGTAATTAGGATAAACACACTCATGAGTTTAAATTCCTGGTCAAGACCTTTATATGAATAATTACACTTTGACATATTGTTATTGTTAATCATTGAATTGGGACCAATTTATTAAATCTCCACAGGGTTTTTAAAGGCAGAAAATTACATGGGAGGAGATGGTTCATCTTTCTCCCATATAAGAGCTGCTTGGATTTGAACCAAATGCCTTTGGATTGGCAGCACAACTCCTTACCACTAAGCCACCAAAGTGTCCTACACTTGAAAATAGAAGATGTTATTCAAAAGGAGATACTCTCACTGTAAGCATTGCTTAATCTTTAAGTTTTATGTATATGTTGTGTTGGTCACCATATATAGAGCCAAGTTTGGTAATGTTTTATTTAACAGGGACTCATCTTAAATTTATCTTAAATAGGTTTAGAAGGGGTCATGGTACTAGGGATGCTGTAGCTAATGTTAGATGGATCTTAGCTGAAAGCAGGGAACACCAGAGGATTGTATATCTGTGTTTCATTGACTATGCAAAGGTGTTTGACTGTGTGGATCATAACAAACTGTGGCTGACTCTGAGAAGAATGGGAATACCAGAACACTTGATCGTACTAATGTGAAACCTATACTTGGACCAAGAGGCAGTCGTCATAACAGAGCAAGGAAACATTGCATGGTTCAAAATTGGAAAGGGCGAATGCCAGAGATGTGGCCTGTCTCCATACTTTTCAACCTATAGGCAGAACAGATTATCCAGGAGGCTGGGCTCTATGAGGAGAAATGTGGGGTCAAGATTGGTGGAAGATCTATCAACAATCAGCATTAAGCAGATGACACAACCCTGCTTGCTGAAACTGAGGGGGACCTGAAACACTTGCTACAGAGGGCCAAGGACTGCAGCCTTCAGTATGTATTGAGGTTCAATGTCAAGAAGACAAAGATTCTCACCACTGGGCCAATTGGCAGCATCAGGATGGATGGTGAAGAGATTGAGATTGTTTACAGCTTTAGTTTGCTTGGCTCCACAGTCAACACTCTTGGAACCAGCAGCCAGAAAATTAAAAACTGTACTGCAATGGGAAAGTCTGCTGTTAGGGACCTCTCTAAAGTACTGAAGAACAACGATGTCTCTCTGGAGACTAAGTGTGTCTGATATAGGCCATGGTCTTTGCTATCATTTGTTATGCATCAGAGAATTGGACAATGACTAAGGAGGATAGAAAAAGAATTGATGCCTTTGAGCTGTGGTGCTGGAGAAGAGTATTGAGGGTACCATGGACTGCTGGGAAAACAAACAGACTCATCCTGGAAAGGGTTAAACTGGGCAGCTCCTTGGAGGCAAAGATTCTGAGGCTCTCTCTTGCATACTTTGGACATGTTGTAAGGAGATACTGGTCCTTGGAGAGGGACATCATGCTTTGGAGGGTGGAGGAACAATGCAGGAGGGGAATGACCTCTATGAATTGGATTTATTCAGTGACTGGGGTAATCAGGATGGAGTGTCAGAGACAGCGTGATTGGCACAGGATAGAGCAGAGTTTAGGGCTGTTGTACATAGGGTCGCTATGAGATGCAAATGACTCGACGGCACATAACAACAACAATATCTTAAATGTCAATACTTTTGATGGATTATTAATTACTAGATGTGGTGGGTAGGTGCTTCATATACCAGGTAATTTAAACCTCTCCTCAGCCATTCTAGTTATATAACATTATTTCCATTGCAGAGATGATGAAAACAAGGAGAGCACAATTTAAGTAATTTTCCATATGTTGCACAGTTATTAAATGTCAAAGGAAAGTTCAAATCCAGATGGAATTTTCTAAATTTTATATTTTTTCCATTATTTAATCTTGTTCCTCTGTACAGTTAAAATTTACATGAATTCAATTTTGCTTAGCAGTGGTTAATCTGTATTATCATCTTTGTTTATAAAATGTATTAATGGAATGTAGAATACGGTGTGCCTTATTCATTTATTTTAATGAATAGATTCTGGCCAGACAGACATTTAAAGTGATCATAAACTCTATGTACATGCCCTAATGCATTTTAATGTAAGTAGAATTTGAAGTTATTATTATTTTAGTTCATTGTGGTTGATTTATCAAAAGTGTAATTCACAGAAATTGATGAGATATCTGAAGAATGCCAGTAAAATATGAAACATGTTAGCTAAGTCTCACTGTTTAAAAACAGCAGATTATAACCCTGAAATTTAACAAAGAAAGTAAACTATGAAATTATAAATTTTCCATGCTTGTTTTAATATTAACAATAAGAAGCAGTGACATAGTTTTATTAGAATTTGCATTTCTAGAAAAACCTCTAGCCTATTTTCCCATGCAACTTATCTTCCTTAAAAATTTCTAAATTTGTCTATATTATTAAATACATTTGGTAAGTTTTTAAATTACATTAAATCAAACCAGTAGATTTGGTTCAGGATATCACAGAGTTTCTATACTGCTATTTAATTTATAAATCTCAAATAGAAATTCCAGTGTGCATAATTTTTTAAATTTATTTTGTCACAGAATCCTATATCAGGGGAACATGTTATGGGGCTGTATCTCATGAAAGCCTTTGAGAAATAGTTTATGATATCTGACATCCACTAGACTGGAAATACTGGTTCTGATTTTATTTGTAGCAGCCAGAATGCTGTTAGGTGACATTACCATTCTTAGATGGAAGATTATTTCTTTGAAATTGCTAATATAATGTATCCAACATTGTATCCCTATTGTACAACTAATATGGCTCTATGAATCTGTTGATATTTTTTGCTACTTCAATGTATGAATTGAAGTTAAGACAATTTGAATGAGAAGTATACTGTTGTTGTTAAGTGTCTTTTTGAGTTGCTCACAATTCCTAGGGACTCTATATACAACAGAAGAAACCACTATCTGGTCCTGAATCAGTCTTTGAGACAACCCTTAGCCATTGTGTAAGCCCATTTGATTCAGTCCTGGTCTTTTCGCCCTAGCCTCTACTTCCCCAAACTTGATGTCCAGGTCACTACTGATCCTATTGCTATCAAGTCAGAATTGCTTCAAAGCTGACTATCTAGGGGGTTTCTGAGGCTTTTAATATCACAGAGGAAATTTTACATCTTTCTCCAAGGACCCTTTAGTGGATTCAAACTGTCAAGGAGAAGTAGTTTTTGAGTTAGCATCATAATTCTAGATGAACTAAACTATCGGGCCTCTTTACTGATAACAAGTCTAAAGAGCATGAGACAGAGACTTCCACCCTTGCTTCTAAACAATATTCTGCTCATACTCCTTTCGATACAGATGTGTTCATTCTTCTGGTAGTTCATGATATAGTCAATATTCTTATCTTACACTACCATACAAAAGACATCAATTCTTTATTATCACTTATTTAAGTACATATTGTTGTTGGGTTATTTCCAGTGCCCTCAAACCAAGTTTGACTCATAATGACCCAATTAACAACAGACTCTGTCTTATCCTGTGCCATCTTATCATCTCTGACATACTTGAGTCAATTGCTATTGTCACTGTGCCTATCTAATTTGGTATCTTCCTCTCTTTTGCTGGCCCTCAATCTTTCCAAACATGAAGTCCCATCCCAAGGAATAGCCTTTCCTAGCAACATGACCAAAAATATGAGTGATGAAGTTTCACCATTTTTGCCTCCAGGAGCATCCTGGATGCACTTTCTCCAAGTTATAGCTGTTTGTTCTTTTGGCAGTCCATGGGACATTCATTATTCTTCTCCAACACCACAGCTCAAAGGCATAATTCTTCTATCATCCTTAATTATTGTCCAGGTCTCAGATGCATAGAAAATGATTGAAAAGATGATAACCTGAATAAGGTTCAGTTTAGTCTTCAGATGGATATCATTTGTCTTCAGTGTTTTGGAAAGGTCTCCAACAGCAGTTTTGTTCAAAGCAATACATCTCCTGATCTGCTGACTTCTAGTACAAAATGTTTTGATTGTTAATCCAAGCAAGATAAAAATAATTGACCATTTCAATCCTTTCTCTATGTGTCATAATAGTGTTCATTGGCCAAGTGGTAAGGACTTTTGTTTTCTTAATGTTGATTTATAATCCATATTGAAGGTAAAGGTCTTTGATTTTTCTGTAGCAAGCGCTTTTGAGTCTTTCTCACATTCAGAGAACAAGATTGTATCATCTACGTATCATAGGTTGTTGTTAAGTCCTTCTCTGCCACATTCTTCATAGAGTCCATTGTCTAGCTTCACAAATTATTTTCTCAGCATATTTATTGAATAGGTATGAGAAAGGATGCAATCCCAAGACACACATTTCCTGATGTTAAACCATGTAGTCTTTACAATCAACAATCTTGGTACCAGCAGCCAGGGAATCAAGAGACGAATTGCACTGGGAAAGTCAGCTGTCAGGGACCTCTCCAAAGTATTGAAGAGCAACAACACCAATCTAGATATTAGGGTGCACTTGTTCCAGGCCATAGTCTTCATAATTGTTTGCTATGCATCAGAGAGCGGGACAATGACTAGGGATGATAGAAAGAGAATTCATGTCTTTGAGCTGTGGTACTGGAGAAGAGTTTTGAATATACCTACCATGGACTGCCAGGAGAACAAACAGGTTAATCCTAGAGAGAGTGAAGCCAGACTGCTTCTTGGAGTCAAGGATTCTGAGGCTTTGTCTTATATACCTTGGGCATGTTGCAGGGAGGAATCAAGCCTTGGAGAGGGACATCATGCTTGCAAGGATGGAGGGACAGAGAAAGAGGAGACCATCGATAAGATGGATTGATACAGTGACTGGGATAATGAAGGTAGGCGTGCTGGAGACAGTGACGTTGGAACAGGATAGAATAGCTTTCAGGGCTGTTGTACATAGGGTCATTGTGAGTCACAAATGACTCAATGGCACATACCAATAACAGCAGTGCTCTTTTATTCCTTTTGAATATCAGTTTCTTGATCTAGATATAAATTTTGTATGAAAACAATTAAGAGTTCTAGGATTCTTATTCTTCTCAATATTAGTCAGTTTGTTGTGATCCACACAGTAGTCCGATGCCTTTGCATAGTCAATAAAACACATGTAGGCATTCTTCTGGTATTCTTTGCCCACAGCCAGGATGCATTAAACATCAGGAATGCCATCCATGACTGGTGTCACATGCTCTCGTAAATCCTGATTGAGTTTCTGGTTGTTCGTTATTCATATACTGTTCCAGCCATTTTAGATGGTCTTCAGCAATATTTTGCTTGCATGTGATGTTAATAATATTGTTCAATGATTTCCACCGTCTGACCTTTCTTGGAAATAGGAAAAATAAGCTCTCTTTCAGTCAGTCAGCCAGGCAGCTATTAGTTTCCTAGCAGAGATTGGTAAGCACAATCATGGTTGTATCTGTTAGTTAAAATATGTCAGTGGGTATCCCATCAATTATTTGGGACTTATTTTTTGGACAATGTCCTCAATGCCACTAGAACCTCTTCCTTTATTACCTTTAGCTTTTGTTCACATTTTCCTTCCTGGAATTTTTCTGTGTCAATTAATTCTTTTTGGTACAATGACTGTGTATTCCTTTCATCTTTTTTATCAATCCTGAATAATTCAAGATTGTACCTGTAGCATCTCTCAATAGTACAACCTGAGGCTTGAATTTGTCTTTTAGTTTTTTTCTGCCTGAGAAATGTTGAGCAAGTGCTTCCCTTTTTATTCTGACTCCCAATTCTTTGCATATTTTGCTATAGTATTTTGCTTTGACTTCTCACACTGCCCTTTGAAATCTTTTGTTCCACTCTTTTACTTCAGCATCACTTCCCTTTATTTTGGCTTCTTGATGCTTTAGTGCAATTTTTAGTCATTTCTGATATCCATTTTGGTTTTCCCTTTTTCTTCTGTCTTTGGGATAACTATTTACTTTCTTCATGAATGGTATCCTTGATGTCATTTCACTGTTCCTGTGGTCTTCAATTATTGATGTTCAATGACTCAAACCTGTTATTGAGATGATTTTAAAATTCAGATGGGATAGACCCAAGGTCTAATTTTGGTTCTCATGAAATTATCCTCCCATGTCTCAACTGGTCTTCGCTCATTTGTGTTGAAGGCCTCAAACCTGTTCCTGAGATGGTTCTGAAATTCAGGTGGGTTAGACTCAAAGTTATATTTTGGTTCCCGTGGATTCAGTTTAGTTTACCTCAGCTTTAGCTTGAACTTGCATATGAGTAGCTGTTGGTCTGTTCCACAATCAGCTCCTGGCCTAGTTTTCACAGCTGATATTGAGCTTCTAGAGCAGTTATTTCCACAGATGTAATCAATCTGATTCCTATGCATACTATCAGGTGAGATCCATGTGTACAACCTGCATTTATGTCTCCTAAAATGTGTTTGCAATGAATAAGTCATTGATTGTGCAAAATTCAATCATTCTCTTTCCAGCTCCATTTCTGCAACCGAGTCCATGTTTTCCAACTACTGAATCTTCTCTGCTCCCAACTTTTGCATTCCAGTCACCCATTATTGTCAATGCATCTTGATTGCATGTTCTATCAATCTCTGACTGTAAAAGTTGATAGAAATCTTCTATTGTAAAGACAGAGGAGGAAGAAAAGACCAAAATGGATGTCAAAAGAAACTCTGAATATTGCACTGCAGTGCAAAGAAGCCAAAACACAGGAAGAATTCAAGATACTAAAGAGCTGAACAGAAGATTTCAAAAGGCAGCGTGGGATGACAAAGTAAAATATTATAATGAAATGTGCAAGGAGCTGGAGTCAGAAAATCAAAAGAGCCTAACTCACTCAGCATTTCTTAAGCTCAAAGAACTGAAGAAGAAATTCAAACCTCGAGTTGCTATAATCAAGGATGCTTTAGGCAGAATATTAAATGATCCAGGAAGTACTAAAAGATGATGGAAAGAATATATTGAGTCACTGTATCAAAAGGAATTGGCAGACACGGAAGAATTACATAAAACAACATATGAGCAAGAGCCTATAGTGATGAAGGAAGAAGTTCAAGCTGCTTTGAAGGAAATAGCAAAAAAATAAGGTCTCAGGAATAGATGGTGTACCAAATGACATATTTCAGCTAATAGATGCTGCCCTGGACGTGCTCACCAAATTGTGTCAAGAAATCTGGAGAACAACCACTTGGCCAACTGACTGGAAGAGATCTATATTTGTTCCCATCCCAAAGAAAGGTGACCCTACAGAGTGTGGAAACTATAGAACAATATCATTTATTTCACATGTAAGCAAGATTATGCTGGAGATTATCCAAAAACGACTGTGATAGCACATCAGCAGAGAACTGCCAGAAGTGCAGGCTGTGTTTAGAAGGGGTCGTGGTACTAGGGATATTGTAGCTAATGTTAGATGGATCTTAGCTGAAAGCAAAGAGTACCAGAGGAATGTCTATCTGTGCTTCATTGATTACGCAAAGGCATTTGACTGCATGGATCATAACAAACAGTCGTCAGAACAGAGCAAGGAAACATTGCATGATTCAAAATTGGGAAGGGCATATGCCAGGGATGTGTTCTTTCTCCATAACTTTTCAACCTGTATGCAGAACAGATTATCTGAGAGGCTGGGCTCTATGAGGAGAAATTGGTGGAAGTTCTATCAACAATCTGCATTATGCAGATGACACAACCCTGCTTGCTGAAACTGAGGAGGACCTGAAGAGCTTGTGGCAGAGGGTCCAGGACTGCAGCCTCCCATATGGATTGAGGCTCAATGTCAAGAAGACAAAGATTCTCACCACTAGACCAATTGGCAGCATCAGGATGGATGGTGAAGAGATTGAGACTGTTCACAGCTTTAGTTTGCTTGGCTCCACAATCAACACTTTGACACCAGCATCCAGGAAATTAAAAGACATATTGCCATGCGACAATCTGCTGATAGGGTTCTCTCCAAAACACTGAAGAGCAATGGTGTCTCTCTGGAGACCAAGGTGCATCTGATACAGGCCATGGTCTTTGCAATCACTTGTTATGCATCAGATAGTTGGACAATGGCTAGGGACGATAGAAGGAGAATTGATGCCTTTGAGTTTTGGTGTTGGAGAAGGGTACTGAGGGTACCATGAACTGCTAAGGAAGCACACAGATTCAACCTGGAGAGGGTTAAACCAAGCTGCTCCTTGGAGAAAATGATTCTGAGGCTTTGTGTGATGTGCTTTGGTCAATTTAAGGAGAGACCGGTCCTTGGAGAAGGACATCATGTTTGGGAGGGTGGAGGGCAGGCACAGGAGGGGGAGGCCCTCTAGAAGGTGGATTGATTTGGTGACTGGGGTCATTGGGATGAGTGTGTCAGAGATAGTACGATTGGCACAGGACGGAGGAGAGTTTAGGACTGTTGCACATAGGGTCACTACGTGTCGCAAGCAACTCGACAGCACATAACAACAACAACAACATGGAATTATTTTATTTTTCTTCAGATTCAGTTTGAATTTGCATGTGAGTAATTTATAGTTCATTCCACAGTCAGTCCCTGGCATGGTTTTGATTGTTGATACTGATCTTTGTCAACTATTCTTTCCATAGACATACTCAATCTGATTCCTGTCCATCAGGTGAGGTCCATGAACAAAGCTGCCTTTTATGTTTCTTAAAAAGGTGTTTGCTATGAATAAATAAATCATTGAACATATAAAATTAAATAATTTGTACTCTTGCCTCATTTCTGTTTCCAAGACCATATTTTCCAAGTACCATGCCTTCTTTAGCTATGACCAGGAAAGTATGTCCTGTGTCATGATATTGGCATGTCTGATTGTCTCTATGATTTGCTGTCAGAGGTACAACACCTGTATTTCAGTTCCTCATATTGAAGAATGATTTTCGTGTTGCTAATTATTTTTTACATGTGTACATGCTTGCTTGTTTATCATTTAGTCTTATCAGTACAACACTTGACCGTCAGCCGACTGTCCTAGTGTAACTCATGGGTTGCTGTCATGCTAGAAGCTATGCTACCTGTGCTTCCTATCAAGTACATACGGTGACTAAAAATATAATGACTTGGGTCAGGTGCACTTTAATGCCCATAGTGATGTCTTTATTTATAAGTACTTTAAAGAAATCTTTATACAGCAGATTTATCCAATGCAATAATAATGATTACACAATCTTTACATAACGGCAACAGAAATCCAATATCAAACATGACATTATAATTTTCAATCTCTAGAAATGCTATGTTAATGATGATAAAGGAACAATGTACATGGGAATTTTAATGAATTATTAGAAACTGTATGCTCCATAAAAACTTTTGCTCATGTAAGTCTAATCCCTTTAGTACTTATAACAGGTAACTGGTCACAACTTCTAAAGATTTATTTTTCTAAGGTTATTTTCTTTTTTTTTTAATTTAGGTTGTTTATTTTTCATTTCAATGAACATCTACAGAGATTTGGGATTCCATTCATTCATTGTTGCACCCTTCCCCCCGCACAAACCCCTCCCCCCTCCCCCCCCATTTGCTCCTCTCCTTGAAAAGCAAAAGAAAAACTCCCTCATTGGTACACAATCCCC
>NW_006399820.1:7069273-7072034 GCF_000299155.1 Elephantulus edwardii | reverse complement strand
CCCAAACCCCACCCCCTAGCCCCAAATATAATCCACTCTACAACCCTCATTCGTAGGAGTATGCAATAAGGTTATTTTCTACAAGTTGGAAAATCAATTTTATCTCACAGAGAAGCAGACTTGCAAAAAAGAAAAAAAAACTTGAATATTATTTAAAAGCATGCAAAAAGTAGATTATTATAAACAGACACATTTGACATTTTCTAAAATTAAAATTTATTTTGGCATATTCATAGTTTTATTAAACAGAAACATTTTCTGTGTGGTTCATGAATTTGGAATAGAAATGAAAGAAGAGGTAGATAAGGTTGGAAGATACGACAGTGAGTTTACATTACAGTAAAAGGTCACAAAGAGAAGACTATGGGCAAAGTAAAGTTCAAAAATATTTTTTTGTCCCATTTGATTGAATCATTCTAATTCTAAATTTCCCATCTATATATTGACATCTTTAGAATGTATGCTCCAGGCTTGGCCTAGGGTTTAAGGTGGAAAGGGAAATGTATGACCATTTGTTTTTAGTTATTTGAAGACAAAGTGCTTAGACTTAGACTCACTCATTCATTGCAGCCAAGTTGGAACCAACTCATAGCTGACCCTCCAGTAGGTTTTTGGGAGGCAGCAAATTTCCTGGAGGGAGATTGTCCAAGTTCTTGGAACAGATGGTGAATTTGACTTACCAGAAAAGTACTGCCTTTGGGTTAGCAACTCTTTAAGGACTATGTCACCAGAGTTCCCTTTGGTCCCACAAAGATCTAATATTTCTTTTATCAAATACCAGCACTGACATTAAACTCTGTGAAATGAAATAATTAAATGACCAAGCAGAAAACATGGCTTATCCCATATTTTCCTAAAACAATCATGCAAGCCAATCAGTTAAGCAAATTTTACACTAAGATTCTTAACACAGAAGTCCATTGACACAATAGAGGAAGAGTAAACCAGTATTCTAATCCATAATGCTTCCTCACCTACACAGCCTTGTCCCAAGAGCATTCAGGCAGCCTGATAAAGAATTGTGTTGCCAACCCAAAGGTAGGTATTTTGAATCCACAGAGACTCTACAGAAGAAAATGGACACTTATCTTTTATGTGATTTACAGTCTCCAAAGTCTCCAAAAATCTGTTGTTCATTGATTTCAACTTAACAGCAATAACTTAATTTTCTTCTCTCTCTCTCTCGTAATTGGTAGGGAGTTGTGCTGCTTACTCTAGTTCAGTGTCTCTCTGGTGGTTCAAATCTACCAAATGACTCTGAGAGAAAGATGGGCAATCTTCTCCTTTGTAATTTACAACCTCTTAAAATTCACAGGAGATTCAGAAATTGGTTGATTCTGACTCCATAGCAATGAGTTTGAGTTCAATGATATGTGCGTGTGTGCATGTATTACAAAATATTTAGCATTTCAACATATATTTCATAAGCAGTTAAATGAATTGTATTCATCATATAGTGCATACATTACCATTATCCATTTCCAAATGTTTCCATCAGGCTTTCAAGAAGCGCAGTGCTCCTACATCATTCTTAATAAAGCACAATTAACATAGCACAATGTCCAGCAAAAACAACAACAAAAATCCAGCAAGATTTGGGTTTTGTAGGACAATAGCTTCAACAATTAGCTATCTTAAATTATTTTCTTGTTACTTTAACCCTTAAGAGAACAGAAACAATAAAAATGTCATTGAAAAACAAGGAACTCATGCAATATTTTTTTAAATGGGTGAGCCTGGAGGACATTATGCTGAGTGAAATATCTCAGTCGCAAAAGGACAAATATTGCATGGTGCCACTGTTGTAAAATGGGACTGATATCAGGGTTGGGGTAAAACTGAAAAAAACTGGCTAAGTTGTGTATACTGCTCTGAAAAAACCCTTTCTATGCAATAAGGAAATCTAATTTAAGAATAGTAGTAGTAGATAATCCATCTTTGACTTGGTAGCATAACTTTCTATCCACCAGGTTCCCAGGTTCACTGAGCGCTCTCTATGTTCTTGGTGGTGGTATCATGTGCCGTCGAGTTGTAGACGACTCATAGTGACCCTATAGACAAAAGACCTGAACACTTGTCATAACTTTCATTGTTTCTCCACGTTCATAGAATTTTTAGAGGCAAACATTTTGGAAGTGGATGCCACTCCTGCTCCCAAGCTTGTTTTAATCAGAAAGCTCCACCCAACATCATCCACCATGGGTAACCATTATTGCATTTGATGTTCACAGCACCACCTGGGAACCAGAACATACTGCTGACCCCTGCATTTTTAAATAGGGAGCCAAATACAATCAATTTACTCCCAATGGCTGATATACTTTGCACCTGTGTCTCACCTGAAAACGAGATAATACCCATGTAGAATCAGGCTGCTCCAAATCACTGACCCAGCTGGAAGCCAGCATATACTGCTCACCCCTACTTGGTTTTAATTGTCTTTGTTCAAACATTCTTCGAAGTAGTATAGCACTGGTCTGACCATTTGCTGTACAGAGGTAATTCATGATTGCTGTGTTGCTGAACACTGACACTGATGCATCTGTGATAGTGGTTACCCATTTGTAGACAGTGTTTGGTGAGATTTCTTTGTGAATCTTTGACTCTTTGCAATAAGCACCCGAGGTCCCCTTTGCTTTCACCAAGTAAAGAAGTGTCTTCTGCACACTGCAGATTGTTGACAAGACAGATGCCACATTTGTCTTCCTGAACTCCAGCCTCTAAAATGATTTTAGAATAATAATGTTTCTCTTTTTATTTA
>NW_006399820.1:7064943-7068568 GCF_000299155.1 Elephantulus edwardii | reverse complement strand
ATACTTGGACCAGGAGGCAGTCATCAGAACAGAGCAAGGGAACACTGCATGGTTCAAAATTGGGAAGGGCATACGCCAGGGATGCATCCTATTACCAAACCTTTTCAACCTGTATGCAGAACAGATTGCCCGGGAAGCTGGGCTCTATGATGGGAAATGTGGGGTCAAGATTGGTGGAAGATCTATCAACAATCTGCGATATGCAGATGACACAACCCTGCTTGCTAAAACTGAGGAGGACCTGAACCGTTTGCTGCAGAGGGTCAAGGACTGCAGCCTCCAATATGGATGTAGGCTCAATATCAAGAAGACAAAGATTTTCACCACTGGACCATCCGCATGGATGGTGAAGAGACTGAGATTGTTCACAGCTTCAGTTTGCTTGGCTCCACAGTCAACACTCTCAGCACCAGCAGTCAGGAAATTAGAAGACGTATTGTGATGGCAAAGTCTGCTGTAAAGGGACCTCTCCAAAGTACTGAAGAGCAATGGTGTCTCTTTCGAGACTAAGGTGCGTCTGATACAGGCCATGGTCTTTGCTATCACTTGTTATGCATCAGAGAGTTGGACAATGACTAAGGAGGATAGAAGGAGAATTGATGCCTTTGAGCTGTGGTGCTGGAGAAGAGTATTGAGGGTACCATGGACTGCTAGGAAAACAAACAGATTCATCCTGGAAAGGGTCAAACTGGGCTGCTCCTTGGAGTCAAGGATTCTAAGGCTCCGTCTAACATACTTTGGACATGTTACAAGGAGGGACAGGTCCTTGGAGAGGGACATCATGCTTGGTAGGGTGGAGGGACAGCGCAGAAAGGGAAGGCCCCCTATGAGGTGGATTGATTCAGTGACTGGGGTAATTGGGATGGGTGCGTCAGAGACAGTGCGATTGGTACAGGACAGAGCAGAGTTTAGGGATGTTTTAACAGGGTTGCTATGAGTCGCAAGCGACTCGATGGCACTTAACAACAGCTCAAACTCATTGCCGTCCTGTAAATTCTGACTCATAACAAACCTTTACCGTGTTTCCAAGACTGTAAGTATAAACATTAATGCAGTAACACTGCTTATCTTTTTGTCTCAGAGTTGCTAGTAGATTTGAGTTTCTAGAGTTGTGTGGTTTTTGACAGCAGCACAACATGTTATGCCACCAAAGTTCTTTATATTATTCTAAGGTGGTGAAGAATTTAAGTATTGTCAGAGATGTGTTTGTAAATTCAACTCAAATACTCAGGTAACCTGGACCTAAGTATTACTCCTTTAAACTTTCTCCTCTATAAAATGAAAAATTTTCCATATTATAACTTAGATTAAAATATAATCTTATTGTAATATCCAGATAATATATAAATCAAAAGAATAATAATAGCAAAATCAGAAATAAATGTCTGCAGAATTTTATAATATAATGATAAAAACTAAGGAGCCCTTGATGGGCCATAACATGTTATGATCCATACAGTCAAATGCCCTTGAATAGTGAATAAAGAATAAATAGACATTATTCTTGGTATTCTTTACTTTCATTTAAGATCCATCTGACATCAGCAATGGTATACCAGGTGCCATGATATCATTTAAATCCTGTTTGAACTTCTGGCATTTTCCTATCTATGACTATTCTAGCCATTTTTGAATGATCTTCAACAGTATTTTGCTTGCATGTGATGCAAATTATATTGTCCGATACTTGCCACATTTTGTTGGCTCACCTTTCTTGGGAATGGGAATAAATATGAATCTCTTCTAGTCAGTCAGTCAGCCAGAAGGCTGTTCTCCAAATTTCCTGGCATAGACTGGTGAGTGCATCCAGAGCTGCATCTGTTAGTTGAAACATATCAAGTTGTTTTCCATTGATTCCTGGGGCCTTATTTTATTTGCTTATGCCTTCAGTGCAACTTCAACCTCTTCCTTCATTAACATTGGCTTTTGTTCATATGGCACTTCCTGAATTTTTTCATTGTTAGTCAACTCTTTCTGGTACAGTGAGTCTGTGTATATTATCTTTTTTTATGCTTCCTGGATTATTCAATATACTTCCCATGTTGTGTATCGTTGAATCACAAACAGCCCACAGCTGTCCCTCCTGTGGGTTCACAAAGGCAGTAAATAAAACAAGAGGAGATTGACCATCTTTCTACTGTGTAACAGCTGGTGAATTCAAACCGAGTGCCTTCAGAATTGCAGCACAGCTTTTACTTCTAGGCCACTGCCAATAGCATCCTTCAATGTTGTAACTGACAGCTTACATTTGTCCTTCAGTTCTCTCAGCTTGAGAAATACAGACTGAATTCTTATCATTTTATTCTCCAACTCCAGGTTTCTGTAAATTATATTATATGCTGTCTTAATCTGCCTTTTCAAATCTATTTGAGCTCTTTACTTCAGTATCTTTTCTCTTTGTTTTTGTTTCGTCACACTCTACTGCAATTTTCAGAGTGTCTTCTGATGTTCATTTCCTATTTTTTGTTCTCCTTTAGCAATGATGTCAGTCTAGAGGCAAAGGTGTGCCTGATCCACATCATGGTCTTTGCAATTATTTGTTTGACAATGACTAGGGATGATAGAAAAATTGATGCCTTTAAGCTGTGGTTCTGGAGATGAGTATTAGATGTATCATGGACTGCTAGGAGAACAAACAAGTTCGTCCTGTAGAGGGTGAGACCAGGCTGCTCCTTGGAAGCAGGATTCTGAAACTTCATCTGACATACTTTGTACAAGATGCAAGGCAAGACAAGTCCTTGGAGAGGGATGTTGTGCTTGGAAGGGTGGAGGAACAGTGCAAGAGAGGAAGACCATCAATGGGATGGATTGACTCAGTGACTGGGGTAATGGGGATAGATGTGTCAGAGAATAATATTAGACAGACAGAGCAGAGTTTAGGGCTGTTGTACGTAGGGTCGCTATGAGTCATAGGAAACTTGACAGCACATTACAACAATAATAACTTTGTAATGACTTTTGCTCTTTTCATAGATAATATGTTTTATGTCATCCCACAACTTATCTGGTCTTTAATCATTAGTATCTAATGCTTCAAACCTATTCTTAAAAAGATTTTTAAATTCAGAGAGTGTATAATCAAAATCCCATTTTGGGTTTTACAATCTTGTTTTAATATTCTTCAGCTCCAATTTGAACTTGTACATGAATAATTGATGGTTTGTTCCACAGTCTATTCATGACCTACTTCTAACTGCTGATTTGGAGCTTCTTCAATGAGCCCTTCCACAGATAGTCAATCTGATTCTGATGCAATCCATTAGGTGAGATGCATGTATAAAGTCACCATTTGTGACTTTTTTAACAGACCTTTATAATGAAAAAAAAATCATTAAATATACAACTTTTTTTCTATTTCGAGCCTCATTCTTGTCTCCAATTTTATACTTTCCTACTACTATTCCTTTTTTACTGGTTTCAACTTTTTTAAATTTTATTAATTTTAATGAACATTTACAGGGATTTTGGGTTTTCATTCCTTCAGTGCTACACCATTCTCTCTACCCTCCTCCCCAGTTTGTTCTTCTTCCCCGCCTTCCGAATGTGTGTTTTAATTGTCCAATTTCCACAGTGCTTGTCAAAGTCAGTTCTGATTAATCTCCTTTGTCAGTGTGTCCTTTGCCAT
>NW_006399820.1:7046069-7063975 GCF_000299155.1 Elephantulus edwardii | reverse complement strand
ATGATATCTCATAGTTGTTTTAATTCGCATCTCTCTTAGGGCTAGGGATTTTGAGCATTTCTTCATGTGCTTGTTAGCCATCTGAATGTCATCTTCGGTGAAGTGCCTGTTCATATCCTGTGCCCATTTTTCTATTGGATTATTTGGTTTCAACTTTTAAATTCTCATCACCAATTATAATTAACACATCTTGATTGCCTATTTGGTCAGTTTCAGACTGCAAGGTTTGGTAAACATTTGCAATTTCTTCTGTTTTGGCTTTAACTGTAGGAGCATATATTTGCATAATAGTCACATTACAGGTTTTCCTTATATATGCATGGATAATATGCTATTATTCACAACATTATACTTCAGGATAGAACTTGAAATTGCCTTTTTAACTATGAACACAGCACAATTCTTCTGTTTTTCATTCCCAGCATATAATATCAAGTGATTGTCTGATTCAAAATGGCCAAAGCTAGTCCATGTCCATATCATCTTACTAATTACTAGAATATTGATGTTTATGGATTCCATTTCATTTTTCACCACTTTCAGTTTTTCAATATTCATGCTCTTTATATTCCATTTTCTAATTATTAAATCATGTTTGCGGCTACTTTTCCTCATTTTGGTTGACTTCCATTCTGGGCACTACCTTTAATACTATAATTGTGTTCCTCTATTGTTCAGAGACATTCTATTTTAGATGCAAATGGCCAATCTTGATTCCTAGTCTGTCTTGATTTGGGAGCTTTATTAAAACCTGTCCATCATGGGTTACACTTATGATATTTGACACACTAGAGTTATTGCTTTCAGCATCACAGCAACCCACAAGTTATCTTATTACAACAAACAGACCAACAAGTATTGTACTAATAAGAACAATGAATTCCTCAAATAAAACAAACTGGAAATTTAATGTTGTACCTCTAATCATAAATTGAAGGAACTGAAGAACAAATTAAAACCTCAAGTCGCAATACTTAAGGATGCTTTCTGCAGAATATTAAACGACCCAGGAAGCATCAGATGAAGATGGAAAGGGTATACAGAGTCACTGTGCCAAAAGGAATTGATGGACACAGAAGAATTTCATGTAATAACATATGAGCAAGAGCCTGTGGTAATGAAGAAAGAAGTTCAAGCTTCTCTGAAAGAATTGGCAAAAAAAACAAGGCCCCAGCAATTGATGGAATACTGATTGACATATTTTAACAAACAGACACTGCTCTGGATGTGCTCACCAAGTTGTGCCAAGAAATCTGTAGGACAGCCATCTGGCCAACTGACTGGAAGACATCTGTATTTGTTTCCATTACAAACAAAGGTGATCCGACAGAGTTTGTAAATTAACAAACAGTATCACTAATGTCACATGCAAGCAAGATTCTCCAAAAATGACTGGAACAGCACATCAACAGAGAACTGCCTGAAGTGCAAGCTGGATTTAGAAGAGGCTGTGGCACTAGGGACATTATAGCTAATGTCAGATGGATCTTGGCTGAAAGCAGTGAGTACCAGAGGAATGTGTATCTGTGTTTATTGACTATATAAAGGCATTTGAATAGGTGGATCACAACAAATTGTGGCTGACCTGAGAAGAAAGGGAATCCCAGAACACTTGATTGTGCTTATGTGAAACCTATACTTGGACCAGGCGGCAGTTGTCAGAACAGAGCAAGGAAACACTACATGGTTCAAAATTAGGAAGGGTATACATCAAGGATGTGTCCTATCTCCATATATTTTCAATATATATGTGGAGCAGATTATCCAGAAGGCTGGGCTCTATCAGGAGAAGTGTGGCATCAGAATTGGAGGTAGACTCACCAACAATCTGTGTTATGCAGATGACACCACCCTGCTGGCTGAAACTGAGGAGGACCTGAAATGCTTGCTGCAGAAGGTCAAAGACTACAGCCTTCAATATGTATTGAAGCTCAATATCAAGAAAACAAAGATTCTCACCCCTGGGCTGATTGTCAGCATCATGATAGATGATGAATGGATTGAGATTATTTACAGCTTTAGTTTGCTTGGCTCTGCAATCAACACGGTTGGTACCAGCAGCCAGGAAATTAAAGACAAATTTCATTGGGAGAGTCTGCTGGCAGAGAACTCTCAAAGTACTGAAGAGCAACAGTGTCAGTCTAGAGACTAAGGTGTGCCTGATACAGGCCATCTTCTTTGCAATTACTTGCTATTCATCAAAGAGATGGACAATGGCTAGGGATTATAGATGGAGAATTGATGCCTTTGAGATTTGGTGCTGGAGAAAAATATTAAATACACCATGGACTGCTAGGAGAACAAACAATCTTGTCCTGGAGAGAGTGAAGCCAGGCTGCTCCTTAGAAGCAAGGATTCTGAAGCATCATCTGACATGCTTTGTGCATGTTACAAGGCAGGACCAGTCCTTGGAGAGGGATGTCATGCTTTGGAAGGTGGAAGGACAACACAGGAAAGGAAGACCCTTGATGAAATGGATTGATTAAGTCACTGGGGTAATGGATATAGGTGTGTCAGAGACAATAAGATTGTCAAGATACAAAGTAGGGTTTAGGGCTATTGTACATAGGGTTGCTATTATTCACAGGTGATTCAATGGCACATAACAACAATAATAACAACAATCTCTAATAGTAGAGTAGGCATATGAATACCATGTTACCAGATGCAATTGAAGCCTGAATTGATGTGGCAGTCTATTCTCCTGGGAGGGTGTTAAAGCATACCAACTGAGACTTATGGTAACATCCAGATGTGGGCATTAAGGTCACATGGAAGTCTCTGCTGAGTCCTAATTGCTAGTGCTTCACACAAGGCTTAAGGGCTGTTGATCCAAAAGGGCCACTTCCAGGCCCCAGCTGTTTTAAATTAGAGGCCCTCAGGCACCAAATGACTTTTGAACAAAAAAAAAAAAACCCTCTCAACTCTCAGATGGATTGCTGGTTGATTGCTGGGATGAGCTCACTTGTGTCAGGAAGTGTGATGATAACACAGGCTGGGATGGGGCTCAGGTTTGTTGCTCACAGGATGATTATAGGTTATACTTGACTCTACAGCACCTAACAACAACAGTGGCATGATAGAGTAAGTGTCAGACTACTAAGTAAAAGGCCAGAAGTTTGAACCCTGATGTCTTGAGAGAAGGATGAAGCTGTTTCTTCTCCTTAAGACTTACAACCTTGGAAACTCAATGAAAGATCACCATGAGTTGGATTCAACTCAATGACAATGGATTTGATTTAAGTTTTGGTTCACAAAAAAGAGATTTTTGGTTCAGGAGTAATTACTGACTGAATCTTGACTTCATAATGTATTGGATAGATTGTGGAAACCTTATTTACATAATGTCAACTCTTAGTGAAAGACTGGAAAAATGTAGCAATGATGTCATGTCTATTTTGGCATCAAAATTCATGAGAAAGTTACAATGCAATTCTATCGACTACTGGTGATTTATTTAGCTCTTCTTTTATATGTGGAACTGTGAAATATAGAACAGAAAATTGCATGAAGTCTGGATATTATTTAATGTCACAGGCTGCCAAGTAACCCTAGGAACCTGGCTGGCTGTTTTTCATTTATGTTTGGAGGAGTGACTTAACTCAAAATGGAAGACAAGGAAGGTATTGCTGAACTTTTATCTATTTTATTTTCTTAGTAGAATTAATTAATAGGTTTTATCCCCAGAGAGTCTGAGAAAATTCAGGATCTGCCAATAATGTATTTACACTCAGTTTCTTAGTTGAAATTCTTCCTAATGTGGTTAATGAATACTACCAAGAAAGAATCTCGTTACTGGATTTTTTACTGTTTGACCCAAGGCATGTAAATTATCAAGGAAATAATGCTTGAACTAGCTTATGTATTTCAGTCATTCATTCACCACATCTACTGAAGTCCAACTTAAATTTCAAACCATGAGAGAAGTAAAAAAATAATTCAATAGTAGATTTGACTAATTTTTTTAAATTTTAGATTTTATTGGTGTACACAGAAAAACAGAATTTAAAATAAATAATTAAAATTTAATATAATTATTATGATGCAGGTGCAACAGAGAAGATAGTTTAGACTCTAGGGAAAACTAGAGGAAAATCAGGAGTTTGCCTTTGTGGATTAAGAGCTAGTGAATGGATGCGGAAAGGTATAGCAATGAAGACATGGAGGGTGTGAGGTTCTGTTATATAGATGTCACTGCTAGGTTAGTGTTTTGAAGATTAGATATTTGGACATCTGGACTATGTAAGTGAAGCTCAGATAAGCTCAGGTCATAGAATTCAGAAAATGAATAATTTTGTATTTTATCCTGAAAACCGAGATTCTATCAGTTTGAGCCTTGTCTACCATTGTAGTTGTTTCTAGTTGCTATTTACTTGGCACTGAATTCATGAATACTCCATGCACAACGGGACAATATACTGTCTGGTCGTTTGGAGAATGCACTGTTTGATCCATAGGGCTTTCACTGGCTGATCTTTACAGGCTGAGCACTTTATCTTTCATCATAGCTTATTTAGTTTGAGAATACCACTGAAATCTGTTCATTATCACAATATGAAACCTCTTCTGTTAAATGGTGCCTGTACATGAGCTGTGTTGACTAGGAACCATACTTGGGTCTTTCACATGGAAGGTAAAATTGATCCATTGATTCTCCTGCATGACTTCTGCTTTCTAACATTGAGTAGAGAAATTCTTTGAGGTTCAATGCAAACATATCCTTTGGCTTTATGAAGCTTTTGGTTAACAGATTATCCTTTTCCTTAAGTAATTTGATGTTAAATAATTTATTATTTTTTTATAGAAACATAATAATAAGAACTAGGAAACAAAGCTATTATGAATTTTAGATATTTAGCACAAGATTATAAAAAAATTTCTCCAATAAAAATGCTATAACTATTATGCCAAGAGTACCATAAGATTTCACTATACTCTTCTAGGCATTATGAGTCCTCGAGCAGAGGCTCTGTGAGGGTTGTTGCATGGACAGTAACATAGCATGGTAGACTTGCTTTTAAAAGCAAATAATTAAAAGGAAAGTAGGACAGAACAAGTATTTACGATGAAATGGAGCTTATTATTTTTTCTTTCTTGGGAAAATAAGAAGCATTTCCAGGAAAACAATTAAGCTTTGTTATTGACATTGAAAGCTCCATCCATTATAATACTTACAGTGCTTGTCAAGCTTACTGAGCAGAATAAAAGATTTCTTTGTCATATGAGACAGGCCAGTAGAGTTACACCATAGTCTTTAGAACTTGAGAACTAAGTGTAGTGAACCCAAGCTGTATGCCTTCTTAGGAATCTTCTAGTCAGAGTGAAGAGCTGCTAACAGGTAGCTCTGTCACCTAGAAAAATGACATTTTATATCATATTTCCTCACCTGTACAAAGTGGCAAAGAATTAAATAAAAAATAATCTTCACTTGAAACCAAGAAAGATATGCAATGCAATGATTATTTTCACTTACGTCTCTTTTATTCATGACCCATGTGGACTTTAGGCATGATTGATAACCTTTTTCTGTTAAAAAAACAATGACTTCAAAGATGTTTTTAAAAAAGCAAAACCCAAGTATCACAAGTTAAATGTATTTAATAATCACTTCACTTAATTGGAAGAAGCGATAAGACAAAAAGGAACAAAGATGTATTTTTGTTCTATATCATTTCAACTAGTCTGTTGAAAAAAACCACATTTTCATTTTTTTACTTTAACTATTTGTATTTCTAGTCACCTTAAGGAGAAGCCTTTGTTCATTTTTAAAGAGAAAGTGTGGTGTTGTTACTGGAAAATAAGGAAAATTCCGTTTTCCATTTTTGCTTCACACACTTGAATTATCTTTGAGCTCAGTGTTACCTCATCTTAAAGCTTCAGTTTACGTACTGAGCTATTTACCCTACAGAAAGGAAAGATAGATAAACTGAAACACTTGGTAGATTTATATGAGCAAGATTTGCCAGTGTGTATGCAATAAAAAAAATCATTGAGGCTGTTCTACTTTTTCATAGAGTGTTACATGATTCAAGACAACATAAATTTGGTTCTCTATCATCAGCCCCTCCCTCACTGTTTGAGATAGCAACTTGAGTCCTTTCTCATTGGGTCCTTTCCATCCTGCTCTTCAAAGTCTTTAGTCATATTTCTTTTCAAGGCTGTAGAGCTAATATGAAAAAAAAGTTAAAGAGAAAAATGTAAACATGTCAATAAATTGCCACCTTGAAATGGAAAGATATCTACTCTATTTTGCAAAACAACTAACTTACCCATTCTTCCTCTTATTTTGTGGTTTTTCCAAACCATATTCCGGGAGTGCCATCTACCTCAATCTGTATCCTTAAGCAGAAGAGAATTATTAGGAGCGTTATAATTTTGTAACCTTTTACAAATTAAATTCTTAAACATGGCTCCTCTTTTAAGTTAATTTGCTTCCTCATAGTTAGAGGGCAAAAAGAAATGTTTATTAAGTTAATGTTTAGAAGAAATACTAAGGTGTGCCTTCTTCATCCCATCTTTTTTTTTAATTGTTCTCCTTCAAGATGGATTTATTTGTTCTTTAAGCAGTTCAATACATTTAACCAGTAGCACATTTCAAAGTATAGATTCTTATTCAATCTTTCAGATTCATTGTACAACTTTTAGATGCATAGGAAGAACCTGAGGCTTGGATTAGGCACACTCAGTCTTTAAATTGACATCTTTGCTATTTAGAAATTTGAAGAGGTCTTTGACAGTAGATTTCCCTGGTGCCACATGTGTTTTTAATTCTTTTTTTTTTTTTTAGTTTTATTTTTGGTGTTTTCTTTTCTTTCACATTGTATTTCATATGATCATTTCCGTATACTGTGACTTATAAAATTAATCAACACTGATAAATGCACACTATTATGCTGTCTTTTCATATCCCTCCTGGATCTTTTAGAATTCTTTTACCCCTCGCTCTACCCTCTAAACTGTGATCTGGTGGTTTCTTGCCCTGTCCCCCAGCCCACTTGTCCTTACCCTGTCTTTTTGGATATCCGTACATATCTTACTAGTTATCCTTCTGTTTTGAAAATAATGGTTTTTTGCAGTATTTGTCCTTATGATCCTCAGTTAACTAACTCAAAATAATGCTCCCTAGTCTCTTGCAAATTATTCAGTATTTTTCTAAATCATTGCCTCTGAGTGCTGTATACTATTCCATCATATGATTATACTGCTATTTCTCAATTCCTGTATTTGTTGATGGACATTTCGGATGTTTCCATGTTCTTACTATTGTGATTAACACTGCTATGAACATCAGTGTGCAAATCTCCATTTGAGTCTCAGTTCTGTTTTCTTTGGCGTATATTTCCTACCAGTGGGATAGCTGGGATATATGGGATTTCTATGTTCAGCTTTTTGAGGAAATGCCAAGCTGTCTTTCAAAGTGGTTGTAACATTTTACAATCTCAACAACAGTGTATGAGAGTTATACTCTCTCCTCATCTTCAACATTCATTGCTTACTGTCCAAAATGTTGCCATGGCTACAAAGGTGAGATGATATTCATTGTGGTTTTTATTTGCAATTCTCTTATTGCCAGTGACATTGAGTATTTCTTCATGTATCTGTTGGCTGGCTGGATGTCTTAATCTATGAAATCTATGTCTTTTACCCATTTTGTAATTGACTTATGAGTTTTTTCTTGTAGATGCCTTGTTGTTGTTATGTACAGTCAAATTGCCTATGATTCATAGCGACACTATGCATAATAGCTCTGAACCCTACCCTGTCCTGAGCCAATCTCATTTCCAACAGATCTAACCTTATTTTTCCAGTTAATGAGTCAATCCATATCATCCTGGGTCTTCCTTTCCTGTGCTGTCCCTCCACTCTTCCAAGCATGATGTCCCTCTCCAAGAACTGGTCTCTTTTGGCCATGTACTCAAAATATTTGAGTTAGAGCCTCGAAATCTTTGCCTCCAGGGAGCAGCATGGTTTCACCCTCTTCAGGACAGACCTGCTTTTTCTCCTGGTAGTCCATGGTATGTTTAACACTCTTCTCCATTATCACAACTCAAAGACATCGATTCTTCTTCTATCATACCTTAGTCATTATTCAATTCTCTGACACAGAAGTAATTGCAAAAACCATGGCCTGTATCAGGTGTACCTAGTCTCCAGAATAACATAATTGCTCGTTAGTACTCTATAGAGGTCCCTGACAGCTGACTTTTCCAATGCAATTTGTCTTTTGATCTCCTGACCGCTGTATTCTGTAGACACTGGATATGAGAATTTTGTCTGAAATATCATTACCAAATAGTTCTTTCTTAGTCAGTAAATTTTGTTTTCTACCTATTGGAAAATATTTTTGATACACACAGAGACTTAATCTTTGAAGGTCCCATTAATTGGTGCTATCTTCTCCTGGTTGTGCATTTTTGGCTTTTTTAGCCTGCCTATTTATACCATAGGCTAGGCCTTCTAAATTTCATCCCAGTTGTCTCTTATGATCTTTATGGTTTGGAACTTTACCCCTAGGTCTACGATCCTCCTTGATTTGTAGAGTGTGTTTGTGGTTTTTTTGTTTGTTTGTTTGTTTTTGTTGCTTTTTTAAAATGATGTGATAGATTTCAGATTTCTGCAGGTAGCTGTCAAGTTTTTCCAGCATCTTTTGTTGAAGAGGTTGTCATTTCCCCATCTAATAGGTTTTCTTTCCTTGTTGAATACCAGTTGACTGTAGGTAGACAAAACGAATTTTTGACTTCTTGATTCTGTTCCACTGCTCTATGTGTCTATCTTTGTACCAGTACCATGCTGTTTTGGTTATTATGATTGTGCACGAGGTTTTGAGATCAGGGAGTGCTATGCCTCCCACATCATTTGTATTTTTCATAGGTGCTTTGCTTATTCAGAGTTTCTTTTCCAAATAAACTTTCCTTTTCTATCTCTTTGAAAAATTAATTTGGTATCTGAGTTGAGATTGCATTGAACAGGTAGATTGCTTTTGGTAGGATTGTCATCATTACTATCTTGAGTCTTCTTATCTATGAACAAGAAACATTTTTTTTCATTTAGTTAGGTCTCTTAGTGTTTCTTGCAGTGGTGTTTTGTAACTTTTTCTATAAAAGTATTTTGTGTCTCTAGTTAGATTTATTTTAAATAATCTCAATTTGTGGTTGACTACTATAAATGCTATTGTTTTCTCAATTTCCTTCTCATCTTTTTTTTTTGTTATTACTGTAGAGAAATCCCATTGATTTTTGTGTACTGATATTCTGCTAATCTACTGAATAGGTCTACCAGCTCTAATAGTTTTTTGTTGATCCTTTAGGTTTTCTGTGTACACTATCATGTAATCTACATATAGTGAGAGTTTTACCACCTCTTAGTTGATCTGAATTCCTCTTATTTTCTTCCCTTGTAATATTTCCCAGCAAGTACTTCCTATTCAATGTTGAATAGGAGTGGTCAGAGTGAACATCCTTTGTTTCATTCTTGTTTTCAAAAGAAATGCCTTTGATCTTATTCTTTTGAGAATGTTGTTAACTCGGTTTTGTGTATATACTTTTTATTATGTTGTGGAAATTATCTTATATTCCTTTATCTTGAGTATTTTAATCAGAAAATAGTATTGGATTTTGTCAAAGGCCTGTTTTGCATCAATTGATAGGGCCACGTGGCTCTTGTTCTTTCCCTTGTTAATGTGATGAATGATGTTGATTGTTTTTCTTATGTTGAACCATACTTGCATACCTGTTGTGAATGTCACTTGGTTATGATGATTTTTTTCTTTTTTTAAATTTTCTGTTGGATTCTCTTGGTCAGGATTTTGATAAATTTTTTTTCATCTATATTCATGAGAGATATTGGTCTGTAGTTTCCTTTTTTCCCAATATCTGTGCCTGGTTTTAGTATTAGGGTTAGGGTTGCTTCGTAAACCTCTCTGAGAGTGTTCTTTTTCTTTTTAAAATAATTTCTTTTTAAAAGAATTTAAGTATAATTGGTGATAGTACATCTCTGAATTTTTGGTATAATTCAGCTGTGAATTCATCTGGGCTAGGACTTTCAAGGGGAAGAATACTTCTATTTCCTGCTCAATTTCTCCTTTTATAATGAGACTGTTCAAGTGTTCTATATCTGTCTGTGTCAAGTGGGTAAGGTGTGAGTTTGTAGAAATTTATCCACTTCTTCTAGGTTTTCAAATTTATCAGGATGTGTTGTTCTTGTTAATATCCAAGTATTATTGATTTAAGTTCAGCTGGTTCTATTGTGATGTCACCTTTTTCATTTATTATTCAAGTTATTTTTGTCTTCTCTTACTTTTGTTCTGTTTTGCTTTCCAATGGTCCTGGTCCTATTGTTGCTGTTGATAGTTTCAGTTGTTTTTCTGTCTTCTATCTCAAGGATTTATGCTCTTGTCCCTATAATTTACTTTCTTCTAGGGGCTATGGGGTTGGGTGTTGTTCTTTTTCTATTTGATAGACGTGTTAAGATAGGTCATTAATTCTCTTCATTTTTTATGTGTTTGCCTATTGTTACGAACTGCTCCTGAAAACTGCCTTAGCTGTAAACCATCAGTTTTGATATCTTGTAATTTAATTGCCTTTGTTTCAAGAAACATTTTTATTTCTTCTATAACCCAATTGTGTTCTAGCAATGTAGTATTAAGCTTCCATGTCAGTGGCTTTGAAAGCTTTATCCTTTTGTCAGTAATTTCTGGTTCTATGACATTGTGGTCTGAAAAGATGTTTTGTATTATTTCAATGATTTTGAATTTGTTGAGGTTTGTTTTGTGTCCTAGCATGTGATCAGTTCTGGAAAATGTACCATGTTCATTTAAGAAGAAAGTAAAGTAAACTGACTTTTAGTTGGGTGTAGTACTTTGAATGCATCCATAATTTCAAGTTGGATAATTGTATAGTTTAGATCTTCTGTATCTTTGGCAAGTTTCTTTTGAGTTGACCTGTTTTTTGTAAAGAGTGTTGTATTAAGGTTTCCTCAGGAGCTCTGGTGGCCTAGTGGCAAGAAGTTGCTGGCAAGAAGTTGCACTGCAATCGTGAAAGCAGAACATTTGAGGCCACCAGCTGCTCCTTGGAAGAAGGATGTATAATCTGTCATGTAATTAACTGCCTCTGAAAACCTGACAGAGGGCTATGGGTCAGTTCCAACTCTATGGTATCCAGCAATACATATAACATTACTGTGGTGCTACTTATTTCTTTTATCAAGTCTGTTAACCTTGTTTTCTGTATTTTGCATCCTATCATTTGGTTCATAGCTGTTGACCAATGTAATGTTTTCTTGATCTATTGTGCTTTTAATTATTATTTAGTGCCCTTCTTTATCTTTCATGGTGATTTTCATTCTGAAGATTATTTTAGCAGAAATTAATATTGTTATTCCTGCTCTTTTGAGGATGCTATTTACTTGGGTTGCCGCACCCCCCGGGTACCCCCCAGCCTTTAGTTTTAAGTCTATTTCTTAGCTGTGTCTCTTGTAGTCAACATATTTATTGACTTTGCTATTTTTACCCATTCTGCTACTCTTTTTCTCTTAATTGATGCCATGAAGCCATTCACATTAAGTGTGATTGTTAACAGGCCAGATTTTACTACTGACATTTTGTTGTTTCTCTTTTTCTTATAGTTTCTGATTACTATGATCCATCCATTTTACTTTGAAATCTCAGTGTGAAGGATTTACCTTAAAATTTCTTCTAAAGTAGGTATTGTTTTCACAAAGTCCTTAAGCTCTTGCTTTTTGGCAAATTGCCTATTTCTTCCTTCATATTTGATGGACAGCTTTACTAGGTACAAGATTTTTGGTTGACAGTTGTTTTCTTTCCAGATTCTATATATGCCATCCTTTGTCTTCTTGCTAACATGGTTTCTGCTGAAATATCAGAACTTAATCTAATTGCTTCTATTTTGTAGGTGACTCTTTGTTTTTTTCTCATGCTGCTTTTAGTACTTTACCCTTATCTTTGATTTTGAAAAATTTGATTATGATATTCAATTTTTTTTTTCTTTTGGGGTTTAATCTATGGGGTTCACTGAACTCCATCAATGTGGATTTTCTTGTTTTTTGTGATACTTGAAAAATTTTCCTCAAGTACCTCATCCAAAATTTTCTCAGTGCTTTTTCTGCTGTTATGATGTTCTAGAATTCAATTATACATATATTGCTCCTATTGATGTCATCAACATGATCCTACTGTTTTACTCATTTTTCTTCTATCTCCCCCCCCAATTCTTTTATGTTCTTTTTAAGGTTCTTTTTCCAGATAACTGACTCTTTGTTCCATCTCTACTGTTCTGCATTTTTGTTAGAAACTTCTGCCATTTTAGCCATTATTCTCTTAATTACATTTCCATGTGTTTTTATTATTTCCATTACTGTTTTGAGTGCATACTCTCTCTTATTATGATTTTCTAAATCCTTGTACTCTTTGTCTATAGTTTTAATACATTCTTTCATCTTTTGCTATTACTTCTGTAGTTTCATGTTCCTCCACATAGATATATTTCTTCTAACCTTCTCTCTGGAATATTTGCTCTGTTCATGTATTCATATTTCTTCCATTATGTACACTTTCCTTTTTAACTGTCCATGTGCCACTACATCATTATATTTCTTCTGGCTCTCTGTATCTAGGGACTTATTTATGGCTTCCATTTTTTCTTTCATAATCTTTACCTTCTTCAGTAGCTGTCCATAGAAATCCATATCAATGTATTTCTTCTACCTATCTGTTTCTGGAGTATCCATTGAGTGAGTCTTCAACATAGTTTTGGCTTTTCTTTCTTTTTCTTTTTCTTTTTTTTTTTTTTTAGGTGAAGGGTTGTTTTGTGTTTCCCCCCACCACCACAATTTTTGAGGCTTCCTACTGCTTTCTTGACATGTGAAGCTTTTCTTTGTAAGTGTTAGTCTTTTTTTGTTTGTCTGTTTATGGCACATAACAACAACAACAACTGTGTAGGGTGGTGATCGTTCTTTAACTTCATAAAGCTACTCATTAGTTGCAGAATTAAAGTGTTCCATCTTTGGGGGTGGATAACTTGCTCCACTAGAAGTCCTTTCTGGGCCTATGGAACTGGAAAATTTGCCTTTCCTATAGTCCTTTAGATTCTTTATGGTCTGAAGTAGAAGCCTATGGGAACTCTTTGCCTTATTGCAATCTTCTCACCTAAAGTCTTTCTTTCATCCTCTTTAATCTACAGAGTGACCCTATGGCAAAGTTTCCCAATGGAAGCTGTTTCTCTCCATGGAAATTTCAGGCCCCTTCTTTCTGAACACCTCTGATTTGGTTCTGAGAGTAAGTCTCTCATCTGATTTCAGCTCCCTCTTCTAAAGTCTATTGTCATCCTTGTACTGTGGAATGGTGAGAACAGGTTCCTCAATGGAGGCACTTTTTTTCTCCAGGGGGATAACAGTCAACTCCCTCTCTAAATCTTCAGTATGTTGGCCCTGAGAATGAGTCTCTCACATGATTTTAGCCCTCTCTCCTGAAGTTTGTTTTCTTCCCTGGTCTGTGGAGTAGCACGTCTAAGTTCCACAATTCTCTTCACCACTCTTTCTGGCCATTGTGGAGGAAAGTCCTTGTTTCTGATCTCTTCCAAGACAGTGTTTCTGGGCCTGCCAGAAGCTGGAGCTGAGGTGTATGGATAGATTGAACTGAAAGATAATGTTCCAGCTGAGGATGATGTCTTGGAAGCACCCTGTATGTTCATACTTCCCACTTTGCTTGAGATCATGCAGCCTGAGGATCCAAAGCAGACATAGGTTGTGAAACAAAAATGTCTAAGGTGGCTTTGCAAAAGTCAGGCTTGTGACAGGAAAATTGAATTGGGACCAATACCTGGGGTAAAATGACAGGTGCAGCTTGAGACACCTCACCTCTTTGGCACTGCTTGTCTTCCCTAAGTCCAGAAGCATCTATGGTGGTCCACAGAACATTGGAGAGTTCCCCTCACAAACTTCCTATAATACTAAGATAGAGTTAGTAAAAGTCTTAGTCTGGATTATTAAACTTGACTTCCCCTTTGTTTGATAATTTTCTTGACAAATGATTCAAATACTTCAAGACTCAAATGGAAAAAAGAAAAGAAAAGAAACACAATTGCTACCTAGGAAGCTGTTGGTTGAGAATCTTGGGGACAATGTATAAACAGCAATTTAATGGAAGAATAGTAATTTAGCATGCTAACCAAACCCAAACTCACTGACATTGAGTTGAATCCAACTCATAGTGATCCTGTAAAACAGACTAGAATTACCCAGTGGGTTTCTAAGATTATAGATATTAATTATGTATGAATAAGGAATTTCAGAAGCTGAAATATATGAGTAAGAATATGCATGGCATCAGGATTGGGGTAAGAGGTATCAACAATCTATATTATGCAGGTGGTACAACATTACTTTCAGAAAGTAAAGAAGACTGGTAGCACTGGCTAAAGAAGATTAAAGATTATAGCCTTCAATATGGATTAACATCAAGAAAGCAAAAATCTTCATAATGGAATCAATAGGCAAAATCATGGTAGATAGAGAAAATATTACGTAGCAAAGGATTTCATTTTATTTGGATCTTTGATCAACATCCATGGCAGAAGCTGCTAAGAACTCAAAAGACATGTTGCACTGTGAAAATCTGTTGTCAAGGATCTTTCCAAACTATTGAAGAGCAAATATGTCTGCCTAAAGACTAGAGCTCACCTAACTAAACCCAGGGTATATACAATTTGCTTCATAAGCATCTGTAAGTTGGACAGTGGATAAGGAAGACCAGAAAAGAATTAATGTCTTTTGAAAGAATTAATGTCTTTTGATTCTGGTGTTAGTGACGAGTGTTTAATACCATGGATTTCCAAAAATGTAAACAAATCTGTCTTGTAGTATGTGTAACCAAGGTGCTCCTTAGGGACAAGGATGGTAAACCTCATTTTACATACTTTAGGCATGTTGGCAGAAAGTACAAGACATTGTAAAAGGGTACCATGCTTGGAAAAAGTCAGCAAGAAAAGGAAGACTCTTGATGAGATGGGTTGACACAGTCATTGCAAAAATGAGCTTGAACATCACGGAGATTGTGAGGATGACACAGTATAGGTTTCCACCCATTATTCATAATGTTACTATGAGTTATAGTCAACTTAAGGACATTTATTAACAATTGATCTTTATAGAATTATAATTCCCTCTTCATCTTTCTTTGACACAATGGCCAGTGGATGTGATCTACAGACATTTTGTTTGGCAGCTGGATCCTTTAATCACTACATCACCATTTGTCAAAAATAATCAAATATTATAATTATTTATGTTCCTTGAGAAAAGAGGATTATCTATCAGGCGTGTTTGCTTATATTTAATCCATGTTGTGTATAATATGTGCTACTTAATTTTCTTGTTGCTATGAATTTTGAAGCTCTGTCTCGCATACTTTGGGCATGTTCCAGGAGGGACAAGTCCTTGGAGAAGGACGTCATGTTGGTTTGAGGCACAGTGCTGCAGAGAAAGACTTCAGATGAAATAGACTGATGTAGTAACTGGGGCATGGGGGTTAGTTTGTCAAAATTAGTGAAACTGACTCAGGCAGGGCAGGGTTCATAGCTGCTGTATACAGGGCCACTATGGGTGGCAGACAACTTGACGGTGCATAACAGCAACAATTAATCACAATAAAATTAGTCCTGGTGACATATTGCTTAATTCTCAGTTGCTAACTTAAAGGTTGATAGTTTGGATTCACCTACTGAAGCTCTGTAAGAGACAGGAAATTTGCTTGTGTAAATATTACATTTAATACAGCCTTTTCGGGCATTTCTACTTTGCCATGTGTGATCATTATGAGTTAAAATAAACTCAGTTACAAAAATAACAGCACAACCACAATCACAAAATAGTGTGCAGCACGAAAACATTCAAAATTTGTCTCCATTCTCCAAACTTCTCTGCCATTATGCCAAATCATCAACATATATTTTCTTTGTATCACTTTGTAAAAAGCTGTTTTCATACTAATTTCCTTCAAGTGAATGGAATGACTGGTTAATCATTGCAAGTAGCTCAGCTAAAACAGAGAAAGGATGGATCACAGTTCTCCATTCATTTTATTACTAACCTGTTCACTCAGATGACAACATTAGTGTGATTCCTATCACTAGCGTTGCATCATCAACATACAAATTTCCTCTGTTTAGTACCAATCTTGAATTTTTAGTTGAAGAGAAGAAATATCATGCCTTAGAGATATCTTGTTTCTGACATACAGAGTTGATAAATATAAACAGATTATCAGTGGTTGGTAAAAAACATAGAACAATGGTAAATAATGATATAAAATATAATGTATATGAGTGTATAAAACGTAAGGTACATGATGGAAGCACAACATAGATGAAGGACTGTATAAAACACAAAGTACTTGTGTAAATATAATGTATATGGATTATTATATGACAACCCATAAAAATTAAAAATTAAGTGCACTTGATTAAAAAAAAAAAGACAGCTGAAAGATTAGGATCCCTATGATCAGATTCATGATTGTTACATATCTGAATTTGTTCAAAAGGGAAGTTCTTTGCTTCTCTTTTGCTTAGAAATGACAATAGAGTTATTTATGGAGACCTACTTTTTGAGAAGTAGCAATGTGACAGAGGGAAGTTATAGGAGGAATGGATTCCTCCCTCTAGTTAGTTATAACTTTGGGGAGCAAAGCCATCATACTACTTAAAATTGTAAGTAGAAGACAGGAGATGTTACTGGGAAGAATTATTTCCCCACATCTGGCCACTTTGTGTGTATTGTACCAGACTGTTTGACACCATCAACTCAATATGAAAGCCAGCCCTTTCCGTGAATTTTACATCAGAATTTTACATCAGCAACTAAATCAACAACAATACATTTCATATAGACTTCAGGGACAAAGGTCTAAGAGTCTTGGTTGTGTGTCAACATCCAGCAAACAAATAATTGGTAAAAACCTAATTGATTTTTTAAAACAACAATACATATGTTGTTTGTAGGCCCATAAGACTTCCTTTTATTTAATTTCTTTGCATCAAGTCCACAAATTTTTTAGGGACTATTTATGAGGTCTTGTACAAATAGGGCATTTAAATTGGTCTTCCATGAAAATTTAATTACTTCTGTATGGTCTTTGCCCTAGAAACAGGTAACCTTGGCAACACTCACTCATTCAATGAGAGCTGGTCATTTGAAGGGGCCAGGGTTGGGGGCATCAACAAATTGAAAGTTCTTAGACTCTCGGGAAAGTGAAATTGAAAATTCTTAAATATTCTGAATTTAATCCTTTTATGTCACCAGCTGCTTTATGGGAGTAGGTTGGGCAATCTTCTCTCAAGGGATTAATTGCCTCTGAAAACTCTCAGCAGGGTCAGTTATGGATTGGTTCTGACTCAATGGTACACAAAAACAACAACAACGTTGCAGTTAGGGAGCTCTGATGGCTTAGTGCTATGGAATTGCTCTGCCAGTCCAAAAGTAAATTAGAATCCATCAGCCGATCTGCAGGAGACAGATATGCAGTCTTCTCCCTTGTGATTTCCTGCTTCTCAACACCCCCTTGACAGTCATCCCTGAGTCTGTCCTAACTGAGTGGTACAACAATATGTTGTAGTTACAAAATGGATATATTGACAGATTTATCAAAGAACGTGTGGTAATCTTCTGGGGTCAAGCAATTTATAATATTTTGTCATTTTAAAAATCTACATGCCATAAAGAAGCAGTATGAAGTCACAATAGGGAATTGCAAGATTTTTACCCTTGAGAATTGATTTTAAGACTCGTTAAGAATTTGTGATTTTACTTTTCCATAATTTTTGGACTCATGTACTTATAACTTGTTAGTCAAATTTGTGTCTTCTAGGTTGCAACACCCCCATGATACATCTTGA
>NW_006399820.1:7033514-7045688 GCF_000299155.1 Elephantulus edwardii | reverse complement strand
TGACCCTTTCTGCAATTTCAAAGTTGTGAGTTATTGCATAACCTCAATCCAAATTATTTCCACAGACAGGCAAATATCAGTTCACAAGACAATATAGAATTTGATTCTAATGCAAAATTGAAACTAAAAACCCTATTCAGAATAAAAGCTTTCCTCTTTAGACCTCCTAAGTACATTTTGGTATCTTACTTTGCTGATGTATCTTTACTAATTATATAATTATTTACATGTTCCATTTCTACTCACATACTAAAAGCACTCTGAAAGCAAAGATTTCCATAATGATCTCTCCCTCCTGTAATGCTATGCTTTTCCTCACATAGATGTTAGTTCCATAAATGCTTGATGCTTTAATGAAAAAGTGGAAGAGATCTATTATTGTTAGATGGACAATCTCCACCCATGAGATTTATTGCCTCTGAAAACCCACTGGAGGTCAGCTATGATTTGATTCTAACACGACAGCAGATAACAACAACAAATTTTAATTTAACTCCTGCAATTGTCTTTTTAAAAAAGATAAAATGAAGCAAATACCTACCATGGAGGTAAGTGAATAATTCTAGGAAAAGTCAGATTGTTATCCCATTAAAAGCTCTCCTGAAAAATAGGAATGATTTTCTTTTCAGAGCCAACAAACATTTTTTAATTTTTTGTTCTCTTATCTATCCAACAGTGACTCCTCAGGAGAAAACTGAGAAGCCTGACCCTGCATGATTTACAGTCTTGGAAACCTAACTGTAGGTCAGTAATGAGTATGTTCCAACTTGCACTGAGTTTTAGTTTACTCATTTATACTATAGTCAAAAGAAGCCATGGTGGCATAGAACATTGTGTATTTTGTTGCTAACCAAAAAGTCAGTGGTTTGAATTCACCAATTGCTTTGATGTAGAAAAATGAGAAGTCACCTCCCCCCAAAATGCATACATTCAGAAACCCAATAGGAAGTTGTTAGGAGTTATAATTGACTTAATAACAGTGGATTTTTATCTTTCTTATCTCCCTTTGATAAAAATGCTTTATTTTAGGAAATGCCTTTATTTCAAAGCACTTACCATGTAATAACTTATTATCTAAGTCTTTGGGCTTTTTTTCTTACTATGTGACACTGCTTCTTTATTTCTAGACTTGTGATTTGAATTCATTTTAGCAGAGTTGATAAAGACCATGGGAAGGGATTTGCTTTTAATTTTCCTAGTTATTAGTGATTGCTGACCACAAGGGTTTTTTGGAAAGAACTTTTATAGTCTATTAGTAAACTCAGTCTTTGGACCATTTTCTATTGCAGATGAAACTGGTAGCGTTTATTTAATTTCATTATAATCATCAGTATACACTCAAGCATGAGTATACTTTAAGAATATTGCCCCACATTGAGCCTTTGCTTACTTTCAATTTTAATGAAAATAGCTTAAAGCCCTCCAGGTCAAACCCATTTACAATCAATAGTAGAGGAAAATAATCATTAAAAAATAAAACAATCCATTATTGATGAAGCTGGCTGATGGCCTCATCCCGTTAACATTTATAAGTTCCAACAGTTAATAATAAATCTATAGAGGGGGAACATAAAATATTTAAAAAATGAATAATTGATTTTCTTGAGAATCATCCATTAAGGTTAGAAGTAATTCTCCTATATGGAAATGAGCAGGTAGATGAATATTGTAATTCATTCCTGAGAAATTGTCATTTGGCTAAGGAATAGGACAACCCAGAGAGACTAAGAGAAAAATTATTAATCTTAGCTAATTCTTTAGGGTGGAGGGAGAAGTAGTCTTATAAACATGTACATTCTTTTCAGGTAGAAGCGTTGTATTTGTTATTAGTCACTATCCCAAGTTTTTAAAGGTGCCATTAACTCTGTGGAGTAGAATTAGTTATAGTAGATAGGCTACAGCAATAAGTACAAGTGGTCTGACAGAAAAATATGTACTGATATTCCTGCCTGTAAACTTTTGTGAATGGTATAGGTTGCATTTGACTGCGCAAATAAATTTCTACTTGGGGAGAAATCTGAGGCTATTTTCTAAGAAAGAAGATCCTACTTCACAAAAAACAAAACAAACAACCAACCAAAAAAACAACAAAACAAACCACAACCAAACCAAAAAGCCCCAACAAACAAAACCCAGTTGCTATCAGGTCAATTTTAATTTATGGTGTCCACATGTGTTTTAGGGTAGAATTATATTCTCTATATTTTCAACGGCTGAACTATTTGAGATATAGGTAGTGAGACTTCCTTCTATTTATTTCCAGATGGATTAGAACACTATTATGATACTAAAAGAGCTCTGATAGCATAGTCTATAGGAAGTTACACTGTTACCTCAAAGACTGCAAATTTCCAGTGGTGTAAATTCACCACATTAAGAAGAGGAACAATCTCCTCCTCTTGAGATTTACAACCTCAGAAACCCTATTAAAGGTTACCATGAGTTGAAAAAGACCCAAACATAAAACCAAAAGTGGTTGTAGTAAAGGATTACTTTCTTGGCTCTTAAGAATTAATATAGAAGCCCTGACCTAAGTGTAACAAAACACTTTTTCAGGACTCTGAAGTCTGAAGGAACAAAGTGTGGTGCAGTGTCTAATAGAAATTCTTTCTGGTACTGTGTTGGAGATGGGATTATAATGCCAGAACAATCACAAGCTGGAGCCAGCCCTCTTTCTTTGTCAGTATCTGGGCTCTACTATGCCTCCAGTATTAATCATTTTGCTTTAATTCACAATCAACACCTATGGTAAAAGTAGTCAAGAAATCAAAAGACATGTTAAATTGGAAAACTATCCTATCAGAAATCTCGTCAAAGTGGTGGTTGTTGTATTGGGTTTTTTGAAAAATAAGTTTAATGAACATTTACAGAGAATTTTGATTTACATTCATTCACTGCTGCACTTCTCTACCCGCCCAGCCCTCTCCCCTTCCCCCCAGTTTGCTCCTCTCTTTCAAAACTAAAAGAAAGACTCCCTCCCTGGTACACAATCCCCCCACACCCCTCCCACCACCCCAAGTACATTCCACTATGCAACCTTAATTGTGGACTCTTGTGATAACTATAATACCCTATCATACATTGCTTTTAAATTATTCAGTCCCTCATTTGTTTCAGTGCAGTATACACAATTTATCCAGTTTTTTCTCAGTCTTACCCCCACCCTGATATCAGTCCCATTTTACAGCAGTGGCACCATGCAATATTTGTCCTTTTGCGACTGAGATATTTCACTCAGTATAATGTCCTCCAGGCTCACCCATTTTGAAGAATATTGAATGAGTTCCTTATTTTTCAATGCAGCATAGTATTCCATTGTGTGAATATACCACAACATCTCTATCCATTCGTTTGTTGATGGGCACCTGGGTTGTTGTTGTGTTGTTAAGTGCCGTCGAGTCGCAGGTGACTCATAGCAACCCTATGAAGGAGAGTCCTTGACGCTTGGGTGCCTTTCATCCTCTCTCCAGGTTCATAGGGTTTTCAGAGGCAAGCTATTATGGAAGTGGATGCCACTCCTCCTTCCATTGTTTTAATAGGGGAGCTCCACCCCACACTCTGTCCACATTGGGTAACCAGCCATTAACACATTTGACACATTAGTGTCATAGTGTTTAGCCTCACAGCAACCACAAGTGACCACTGTACGGCAACTTGTACACCAGGGCTATAAGACCTAGAGGAATGTCATGCCTCCAGAAGCCAGAGACCAGATTCAGCTGACTTTAAATATCCCAAGACCCTAGGTGGGGCTTAACCTTTCAGTGTCTTCCCAGCCCGCCACGCCCAAATGCCCCAGACCCCCAGTTGTCAAAGCGGTAGCAAGTATATTAATTTAAAAGTAAGATGTACCTAACTTAAGTAATAATATTTTCAATTGCTTTATGTGCATCTGAAGTTGGGCATTGGATAAAGAAGCGCTAAGAGGAATTGATGCATTTGAATCGTAATGTTGATAAGAGTATTGAGTATCATGGACTGCCATGATATTCCAATCTGTTTTAGAGGAAGTGCAACCAGGATGATCCTTTTACTCAAGTTTAATGAAAGCTGGTCTCACATACTTTGCACATTTTGTCAGGAGATGCCAGACCCTGGGAAAAAGACCCTATGTTGGGAAAGGTAGAAGGACGGTGAAAAAGACAACATGGATTGACACAGTGACTATAACAATGGAATAAATCAAGTGGTGATTGTGAAAAAGGTACAGGATAGGGCAAGGTTCATAGTGTTGTTGTGAGTAGTTAACTTGAAGGCAACTAACAAAAATAAGAACAAATTATCTAGGTTATCTAATATCTAATTTCTAATCAACTTAGCTCAAGTTCTTGTTGATTCCTCTCTATTTCCTTTTCTTCTCTGGGAAAATGACAATATAAATTGACTCTCATGTAATTGAGTTGAGGATTAAATGAGAAGTACTTAGCATAGAATTTGGCATAGACATTAGAGATAGATAGATAGATAGATAGATAGATAGATAGATGATAGATGGATATTCAGTCAGCTCTGGCTCATAATGACTTCATGTACAACAAATGAAACAGTGGCAAGACTTGCATCAATTTTATGTTTGCTGCCATATTCAAATCTATGAAATTTTATGCACTATACCAATACATCTCTCACAACCTCACTAGCCCTCCATTTCATCATATTCTAAATTTTCTTCCAGTTATTTATTCTTTCTGATGATATGTTCAAAGTGAGATTGTTGAGCAACATTCTATTGTTATCCACAAGGTTTTTACTAGATTATTTTCAGAAATTGACTTCCTGGCCTTTGTTGCAGGTTTGTTTTGGGAAACTCTGCTGAAACTGGTCCTCCATGAGTAAAATTGCTGGTATTCAAAATACTAGTGGCATAACTCCCAGCATTATAGCAACTTGCTTCCCACCACAGTAAAATCTACTGATAGATATAATAGACACTCTATAGAGATTATCTTTTATATTTCCTATTATTTTATCAATGTAATTTGTATAAATTAGGTTTAGATGAAACCACTTCGTCTTCAGTGGATAATATACCTGCTTACTGGCATGGGCTAAGCCAAATGAATCTTTCATGGCCTTGTCCACTGGTTTTCTAAATGCTGTTTACTTCTCTACAGCAGCAAGAACTTTTGGATTCCTGTGCAGGATAAATGTGTGGTTCTCAAATTATCACTGTATTTTCAATACTTGGGAGGGTATCATTTAAAATGTAGTAAATGCAATTCATAGAGTAATTTTAGAAACACTAAACCAATGTTTTAAGGCAAAGTTAAGAGATGTTCATGCTTGAGGTTATAATTATATTTCAATGTGTCTGAAACAAACCAGCTTTTTATGGCTGGTTTGGATGACTGAACTGATGTCCCACTTTTTCTGAGGTAAAAGACTGAGTTTGGTAAGTGGATGATGGCTTAGTTTGGATTCTCCAGAGGAGCAAGATGAGTGTGAAGATTACTTGGGAGCTCTGGTGTCCTAGTGGCAAGAAGCGGCACTGCAGTCCTGAAGGCACATGATTCGAGGCCACAAAGTGCTCTGTGGGAGAAGAATGAGCCATCTTGTTCCATGTGATTAACTGCATCGGAAAATCTGCTAGAGGGTAAGATATGGGTCGGTTCTGACTCTACAGTACACAACAACATATTCATGTGAGGAAATTATTTACATGATTGTAGAGGCTGGTAAGTACCAAATTTGTGAAACTTTGGCTGACTGGAAACCTTTGCTTGTTTTTAGAGGTTAGTGAATCTGAAGTCTAAATGTCAGGTAGAAGGCTAGAGTCTTTTGGGGGCTTATGTCCCAAGAAATGGAGGTCTGGCAATGAGAAGAGTACAAATATGAGAAAAATCATGAACTTTGCTAGAATATCCAATCATACACTGGAGGTAAGCCACATGCTCCAAAATAAATGCAATTTCAAATTATTTATTGATCCTATCAGATTACATGATGGAAAAGAATTACATTATATTATATTACATTACATTGCACTACGGGAAAGCAGCGAGTCTAGTGTATGCCAAATCACTGAGCCCTGTTTATAGCATAGTCAAGTTCACATGTAATATATAACATTGTTGTGAAACATCAAATCAGAACTTATAGTTGATCCTGAGGTGGGTTTTCAGAGGCAGTTAATTAACAGGGAGGAAATTAACAATCTGGGGCAGCTGGTGGATTTGAACCATGTGCCTTTGGGATTGCAGCACAGCTTCATACCACTAGGCCCCTAGAACTCCCACTAAGTCATTGTCATTGTTGTGCATCATAGAGTCAGAACCCATCCTTCTCCTTTAGAATAGCAGGTGGATTTGAACCACATGACTTTAGGATTGCAGCACATCTTCTTGCTACTAAATCACACAAGCTCATAGAGCTACATTTATATGAGACAAATATTTTTAAAGGTATTGAGAACAAAGATTAACTCTATTTCTTTACAAAATTTAATGTTAAATTTGTTAAAGTATACTGAAAATTACTATCTGCATCATGTTCCTCAGTGGAAGATGAATATACTGTTTGGGTTTATGTAAATCTTATTGTTTTCTTTCTTTTTTTCCCACCTAGAGAGCTTTACAATTTACAATAATTTTCATAAAGAGGAGGAATATCATTCTGAGAAAAAGATAAATTCTTAAAAAAATTGAGAGTGGCTTTTCCTGTGAGGGGCCTCAGGTGATCTCCCAGAATGGGTTGCTACTTGCCTAATGTGGGAAATCCCACAAAATCATGCAAACCAAGAGGCTCAAATTTCCAGGTCCATTTTAAGCACACCTGGGAAACTTCCCAGGCCATCAGGGTATGCATATCCAGAAAGCCACCAAGTATCTGAAAGATGTAACTTTGCAAAAGCAGTGTGTGCTGTTCTGATGTTACAATGGTAGAGTTTGTAGGTGTGCCCAGGCCAAACAGTGGTGTTGGACACAGGGTTGGTGGCCCAAAAAGAGTGCTTAATTTTTGGTGGATATGCTTAAAAATGCAAAAAATAATGCTGAACTTAAGGGTTTAGATGTTGATTCTCTGATCATTGAGCATATACATCAATACACAAAAAATACTACAAAAGTACATTGAATATTGCACTCTGTATTTCTCAGGTTACAACCCAACAGATATTTATCAGATACATATATTAAGGTTTTTATTTCCTTGATGAAAATTTATTTTTGTATACCTATAGGTACACAGGAAGCAAAAACATACTCAAACACAAAAATATGTTCCTTCTTTGTAGGACGTTTTAATATAGTATCAGTCTTACATCTTCGAGCCACTTGGGTGGTACTGTTAGAAGGATTTGTCCTTGCTGTGAATGATCTCACCAGCACTCAAATGGTGTATATCACTGCTATCCATTATGTTAACTAGTCTATACCTCTGTAGGTGAAGGATGATTTTCAGTGATGGATGTTTTAATTCTTTGTCCAGTCTAACATTACAACTCAGCAGATAACACCCTTTCTCAATCTGACATCTCCTACTGTCAGCAAATTCTTCTTGTGATATTTAGATGAATGATTCCTCTTCATCCTACTTTATTTTGGCCCTTTGTGGCACCATACATAATTCTTCTTAATACTGTTCCTTTAATTTACTCTTAATCAAAGAAGTCACCTAAATATTAAAGCCATTTGATAATATAAATATCCAAATATTTATATGATTAGCTTTCATTTATTTAATCTTTTTTCACTGAAGTATCATTGAATCATATTTGGGTTTTTTCCAAATAATATATTTTTTAAAAACCCTCATGGCCACAGAGTCAGAATTAATCCACAGCTGACCCTGCAGTGGGGTTTCATATGCTTGAAATTGTTCATAAGGAACTTTCACATATGTCTCCTTTTGAGCATTGGTTTGGCAACACAACTCCTTCCCCACTAGTCATTGTAGATTTCTGTATTAAATAGTTTAAAAGCCCATTTACACTATTAGACAAATGGTTAGCATAAATTAAAAAATATGTTGATATCCCAACTGATGAAAATAGTTTATTTTGTTTTCTCTATTTTCCACACACTTCTCTTGATTAATTTGAATCAGAAAACAGTTATTCTAGCTCGTTGCTTTCAGGATTAGTGACATTCACAAGTCTCCTAAACAGGTTTTGACAATTTTAATGACAAGTCATTTCTGTCTATTGTTCATTTTCTTATGTATGCATTTAATTATTTATTCACTGAGCAAAGTTTTACTGATTTTTCAAACTGATCTTAGCTGAAAGCAGAGAATACCAGAAGAATGTCTATCTGTGTTTCATTGATTATGCAAAGGCATTTGACTGTGTGGATCATAACAAACTGTGGCTGACTCTGAGAAGAAAGGGAATCCCAGAACATTTAATCGTGCTAATTCGAAACCTATACTTGGACCAAGAGGCAGTAGTCAGAACAGAGCAGGGTAACACTGCATGGTTCAAAATTGGGAAGGGTGTACGCCAGGGATGCATCCTGTCTCCATACCTTTTCAACATGTATGCAGAGCAGATCATCCAAGAGGCTGGGCTCTGTGAGGAGAATTGTGGCATCAGGACTGGTGAAAGTTCTATTAACAATCTGTGTCATGCAGATGACACAACCCTGCTTGCTGAAACTGAGGAGGACCTGATGCACTTGCTGCGAAGGATCAAGGACTGCAGCCTTCAGTATGGACTGAGGCTCAATGTCAAGAAGACAAAGATTCTCACCACTGGACCAATTGGCAGCGTCAGGATGGATGGCGAAGAGATTGAGATTGTTCACAGCTTCAGTTTGCTCAGCTCCACAGTCAACACTCTTGGCACCAGCAGTCAGGAAATCAAAAAGCGTATCACGATGGGAAAGTCTGCTGTTAGGGACCTCTCTAAAGTACTCAGGAGCAACAGTGTCTCTCTGGAGACTAAGGTGGGCCTGATACAGGCCATGGTCTTTGAAATCACTTGTTATGCATCAGAGAGTTGGACAATGACTAGGGAGGACAGAAGGAGAGTGGATGCTTTTGAGCTGTGGTGCTGGAGAAGAGTGCTGAATGTACCATGGACTGCCAGGAAAACAAACAGATTCATCTTGGAGAGGATTAAACCAAGCTACTCCTTGGAGGCAATGATTCTGGGGCTTCGTCTGACATACTTTGGACATGTTGCCAGGAGGGACGGGTCCTTGGAGAGGGACATCATTCTTGGGAGGGTGGAGGGACGGCGCAGGAGGGGAAGACCCTCTATGAGATGGATTGACTAGGTGACTGGGGTAATCGGGATGGGTGTATCAGAGGCAGAGTGGTTGGCACAGGGTAGAGCAGGGTTTAGGGCTGTTGTGCATAGGGTCGCTATGAGTCGCAAACGACTCGACGGCACATAACAACAACAACATGCCACTTCTTGCAAAGCGTACCAAAAGATAAAGTCTTTATTCCCTAATTGGAAGCAAGAATGGCAGTCACTTACTAAACAACATGCCTCTATAAACTCCATGAACTTTGATAAATGTCTGTAGGTGTAGAGGGGCTTCAGGCCTTCTGTTCATAGGGTCTCTATGGGTTGTGCTTTACTGGAAGGCAATCCACAACAACAGCCAATCTCAATTAGATGTTGGTTTCTGTGGGTTTTTTTCCACAAAAAACAAAGCATTAAGAGTAACATTATTATAATCTTGGCAACGCAAGATCAGTTATAACACTTTTCATGGATGTAATTGAGTATTTAAGAGATCAGATTCATTACTTCATAAAATGACACTTAAATTAGGTTAGAAATTTCTGGAAGACTTAAGGAAAACATGTTGAGATGATACAAAGTAGAGACAAAAATACACAGCCTCCATTGACTTACAGGATTAAGGCAAGGTTCAGATCTGTTGTTCACAGGGTTGCTATGAGTCATAGTTGACTTTACAGCGATCTCTCCTACTTTAATAGTTCACCTGGAAGAATACTCAATAGTTTTCTTCAGCAGTGCTGTTTTCTCATAAAGATCTAGAGGTAGGCATTAACCGAAGAGAATTTACCAACTTAGCATAGGGTCGTTATGAGCCATGCTCAACTTGATGACAATCTAAAGCAACAGCATTATTTCAGCAATCTAAAGGCATCCATTGATTTTATAGCTCATTGACCAGTCAAGATTGTAACATTTTGTTAGTCATGTGCCAAGTGTTATTCTAAGTCCTTTATAGTTGCCAACTCACAGTAGAGAATCACACTGCTAACCCAAAACTCATTCAACTCAACATTTTAAATCTGCAATCAACTCCAAAAGAGTAAACTGGACAAATCCTCTTCTTTGAAAACAGTCTCAGAAACTCAATGAGAGATCAAGTATGAGTTGGCTCTAACTCAGTGGCAGTGAGAGAGTGATTAACCTGAAAATAAGGTTTTGAATCTGCAATGCTTTTTAGCTATAATCTCATTAGTGCTTGAGGACAATTTCATTTAATTCTAGTGGGGGAAAAAAGTCTTGTGAGGAAATTAAAAGAAAGACAATATTTGAGTCTCCCTTGTATGCAAAGTCAACTTGAAGGCATTGGCACATGCTGGAGACCATACACTTTTGTAGCAATCAGGACTCACTTTGAGCCAAGGATGGATGACATGAGAGAAGGAGATCCAAAGAAGGCCTGTGACTACTTTGCCTGGCACTGGCATTTCTTCACTGTCTCAAATTTACACAATGGCCCAATGCCATATTTAAGTTGGAACTGCTCAGCTAGTATCATGCCAGTAGTGTATTTACATAAAAAGGTTCCTCTTGTTTCCTCTTAAGCATGTTAACGAGGATGATGTATTTGAATAATTTCACCATCTTTTCCTATCTAAGCACTGCACAGGTTCTGTGTTTCAGCCTGATGATTAAGTGCTGCCTACAGCATGGAAGAAAACTTTCATTGCATGGTGAGAATTCTTTCTGTGCACAGAACTCAGGTTCAGATCACTGTCTTTCAAGGTGGGACTTATCCACTCTCTGATAACAGAAGTGTAATCAAGAGATCTCAGTCGTTATTTCTGTAGGAGCAAGATCCATCTAACATCAGCAACAATATCCCTAGTACCACGACCTCTTCGAAACCCAGCCTGGACTTCCGGCAGTTCTCTGCTGATGTGCTGTTCTAATCTTTTTTTTGGATGATCTTCAGTAGAATCTTGCTTGCATGTGAAATCAATGACACTGTTCTGTAGTTTCCACACTCAAATGGGTCACCTTTCTTTGGAATAGGAACAAATATAGATCATTTCCAGTCAGTTGGCCAAGTGGTTGTTCTCCAGATTTCTTGGCACAACTTGGTGAGCACATCCAGGGCAACATCTGTTATCTGAAATACTTCAATTGGTATACCATCTATTCCTGGGGCCTTATTTTTTGCTATTTCCTTCAAAGCAGCTTGAACTTCTTCCTTCATCACCATAGGCTCTTGCTCATATGTTATTTCTTTAAATTCCTCTGTATCTGCCAATTCCTTTCTATATAGTGACTCAGTATATTCCTTCCATCTTCTTTTAATATTTCCTGGATCATATAATATTCTGCCCAAAGCATCCTTGATTACAGCAACTCTAGGTTTGAATTTGTTCTTCAGTTCCTTGAGCTTAAGAAACGCTGAGCGAGTTCGGCCCTCCAAAAGGCTGCTCGGAATGACAAAGCAAAATACTACAACGAAATGTGAGAGGAGCTAGAGTCAGAAGTGGCATAGAATGATTTAAATGGTCCTAAGAAGGCCACTAATTTCTACCATACAGGAATGCCAACTATTTGTTGCTGACGTGATTTAAATTGAGCTCAAATTTCATGTTACCAGAAGAAATCAGACCATTCTGTTAGCCTAAAAGATATTACATTATGCACTAAAATTTCTAACCATGTGTTTCGTTGGGATTATATGTTAAGATCAAGCAGCATTAGAACGATGTATCATACATAGTTTTAACCAATCTGTAAATGTGGATTAAAATTCAACATAACAAAGTTTTATGAACTTTGCCTTTAAGATGCATGGATTTTCATTGTATAGACAGAATTGTATAAATAATGATACTAAGTATTTAATCTTGTGATTAGCTGTTGTGAAAGGTATTGTTTCTCTTAGTTCTGGCTCTGTATTCTTTTTGTCACTGTAGGACCTTTTCCAAGAAAATTACAAAACATTACTACAAGAAACAAAAAGAGATCTTGAAAAGTGGAAGAATATCCCTTGCTCATGGATAGGA
>NW_006399820.1:7029342-7031481 GCF_000299155.1 Elephantulus edwardii | reverse complement strand
CCCAAAATCTCTGTAAATGTTTATGAAAATTAATAAAATATAATTATAGAAAAAAATAATGATACTATAGCTCACTATAGGAAGCTATGGTGTCCTTTTGTTAAGAAGTTGTGCTGAAATCCCAAAGCACTTGGTCTGATGCCACCAGCTGTTCCACAGGAGAAGGTTGGATCAACTCCTACCACACAATTAACTGTCTCTGAAAGTCTGCTGGAGGGTCAGCTGTGGGTCAGTTCTGACTTGACGGTACACAACAACAACATAAGGAGATGTGATGTCCTAATATAAAAAAGAGTTGTGCTACTAACCCAAAGACTGTGACTATCTGGTAATTCAAAGCTGCCAGTGGATCTTAGGGAGAAGGATGGATTCCCTTGGAATTTACAGCCCTAGACATCACATGAACGGACAGTGATGAGTTTGTTCTTACAGCAGTAAAGTAATGAGTTTGTGGTCCATTATAATCTGTAACTAGGATTGTTGTTGTTGATTGCTGTCGAATCAAGCACGACTCATAGCAACCCTATGAACAAAAGACCTAAAGCCTTTTTATAACTACAGTCATTTTTCAGAGCTCATAGAATTTCCAGAGGCATGTTCTTTCCGAAGTGGATGCCATTCCTACTTCTAAAACTAGATTTTTTTTTAAGAGTCAAGATTTAAAGGGCACTTATGGATTTATCATTTCTAAAAATTAACTCTAAAGCTAACATTTTTAATCAGAATTCTATTATTTGAGCATCTGAGATTTGTTGAACATTCACCAGGAGCTTGGTGTTAGGCAAAATACTTTATATAAATTGTTTAACTTAGCATTTATATAATGCTGTGAGGTATTACTTTCTAGTCTTTTCAAATGAGAAAATGGATACTAAGAAGGTTAAATAACTAGTAAAAGGTCACAGAAGCAATAAAGCATGAAGCCAGGAATCAAATTGAAATAAAAGTAATTTCTTGAACTCTGTACTACTGAACTTTTATAGAACTTCAGCATATGTTCTATACTAGGCTGTGGATTATTTAAATACTTTTGTTGTCTTCTATGTAACCTCTTTGGGTATATGACAAGCAGAAGAAGTAGTAATTATCCTTGTATTCCATGGAGGCTTTAGGAAGTTCAGAAATTTGCTTGAATTAAAAAAAACAAAAACAAAACACAAAAAACCCACAACAAAAAAACCCCAAACTATTAAAAGCGAGAGTTAGAGGGAATGCAGCACAGCCGGAACACAGAGCAGTCAGACCAAAGTGCAGCCAGGAGACAGGCCTGAGTCCTGGAATTTGAATAACATCCCCAATGTGCTCAATCAGCAAGAGGTTGTACCTGCTCCCGCCCGGTGTGTGTATGCATGCATGCCAATTATCTACAGTGCCTGTGCCTAATACTGGCCATGCTGCACCGATGCCCAGCACCCACCTCCTCACCTGCCACCAAGTACCAGCCTCTATGCCAACCGCCCCGCACCTGCCTCGGAGCCCACTGCCTGGCACCCAGCTCTGTGGATGCCATCTGCCTCTATGCTTTGCCCACCTCTACTCAGTGAACTGGAATTTGAGTAAGGTCCCAGCATCTGCTCAATAAGCAAGAGATTGTGTATACCCTCACCCAGTGTGTGTTTGCACACATGCCAGGCACATCCAGCACCCCTGCCCAGCACTAGAGCCTGCATTCATGCCTGACTCCTGTGCCTGCACCCAGCCCCAGTATCCACCTCCACATTTTCCACACAGCACCAATCTCCACCACCCACCACCTGCCTCTGCATCACCTGCTCTGAGCCTGCCTCCTTATCTGCCACCTGGTTCCTCACACATTGCCAGGCTCCAAGCTCCACACCTGAGCCTGCCTCAATGGCCATCTCTACTCTGTAAGTTCAGATCAAGAACTCATCATTGCCTAAGGCATGAAAAACAATGTCACAAAACAAGCAGGCCACCTCAAAACTTACACAAGTGCAAAGCAAGATGTCAGTCCCCCAAAAGTAAGACAATATCAATGGATATCCTGAAGCCAGAAAGTCTGATGGAGATTTCTGGCACAGAATTTAAGAGAACGATGGTAAAATATTTTCAGTGGGTGAAAGACAAACTTGAAGAATTACAGAACACTACAAGCAAAACAGGATTGGTGGAAGAATA
>NW_006399820.1:7022232-7028597 GCF_000299155.1 Elephantulus edwardii | reverse complement strand
GATTCTGTGACTGGAGCGGTGGGAATAAGTGCGTTTGAGATGGCTAGGTTGCCACAGGATAGAACAGCATTTAGAGCTCTTGTACATAGGGTCGCTATGAGTTGCAAGTGACTTGATGGCACACAACAGCAACAACAACAAGAAGAAAAAAACAGAAGATGCTTAAAAAAAACAATCCAAATCAATGTAGATAAAACAAACAAGGATTTAGAGTAACAAGAGTTGGAAAAACAAGAATTCGTGACCCAAAATATGCAAGCCAATGTTTCAGATGCTGTCAACATTGCAGAGGGACACATGAACAGAGTAGAAGAGATAGAACACAGAATCAGTGGAATAGAAGATAGAATTGTTAACACTGATCTTTTAGAGCAAAAAGCAGAATCAAAAAGGAAAGAAAAACCTAAGAATAATATGGGACACCATCAAGAGAAATAACATATACATCATTGGGATACTAAAATAGGAAGAAGCATGTAAAGGCACTGAAAAATTGTGGAAGAATTACTAGAAGAAAGCTTCCCAGATATAATGAGGAATGAGAAGATATATATTCAAGAAGCTAAGAGAACACCCTAGAGAAAAGATCCCAAGAGAAAAACATCAAGGCATATCATAATCATAATCAAAATTGCCAGAACCAAAGATAAGGAGGGAATTCTGAAAGCAGCAGGTGGGGAGGGGGCGGGCAGGGGGCAAAGAGTAACCTATAAGGAGTAACCTATAAGGGAGAGCAGATTAAGTGCTGATTTTTCAGCAAAAAACATAAGAGCAAGAAGACAGTGGAATGACAAATATCTAACACTCAAAGAACACAACTGTCGACCAAGAATATTGTACCCAATGAAATTGAAGGAGAGATCAAGATATTCTCAGAAAAACAGAACTTAAGAGAGTTTGTAAAAACAAGACCAGCATTGCAAGAAACACTAAGAGATGTCCTTCTTACAGTAGTACCACAGAAAGCAGGATGGACCAAAGTAACAAGCAACAACACCAAAAAGAACTCAACACAATGATAGCAATAAAACAGTGCCTCTCTATAATAACATTGAATGCGAATGGTTTAAATGCACCGCTGAAGAGAAAAAGAGTAGCAGATTGAATTAAAAACCAAAAGCCATCAATACGCTGTCTACAAGAGACATACCTGAAAAGTGAAGGTAAAGAAAGACTAAAAATAAAAGGCTGAGAAAAAAATACACCAAGCAAATAGCAACCAGAAAAAAGCAAGAGTAGTGATATTAATCTCTGATAAAATAAATTTCAGTGTAAAACCAACAAAAAAAGAAAAGTCACTACGTGATGCTTAAAATGTCAATAGAACAAGAGGATATAACAATAATAAATATCCATGGACCAAATAATAGAGCTGCAAAATATATAAAACAAAGATTAACACAACTGAAAAAAGAAATAGACAATATTACTATAGTACTTAGGGACTTCAATACCCACTTTCAAGAAAATATAGAACTACCAGAAAGACATTAGACAAAGATACTGAAGAATTAAACCACACAATAAACCAACTTGACCTCATAGATGTTTATAGGCTACTGCACCCCAAAAAAGCACAGAATAACCTCTTTTCCAATGTGCATGGAATGTTCTCTAGAACAGATCACATATTAGGTCACAAGGCAAGCATCAATGAATTAAAAAACATAGAAATAATAAAAAAACATTTTCTCAGACCACAATGCTACAAAATTAGAAATTAATAACAAGAGGATAAAGAAGAAAAACAAAACCCATAGAGTTGGAAGCTAAACAACGCATTGCTTAAACATGATTTGGTACAAGAAGAACTAAAAACTGAAATTAAAACGTTTCTTGAAACAAATAACAATGAAAGCACCACTTACCAAAATCTCTGAGACACAACCAAAGCATTAATCAGAAGTCAATTTATAGCAATAAGCAAACACATCAAAAGGCAGGAAAAAATGACCATTGACTCTTAAATTAAAAAAAACTCCAACAAATTGAAAAAGAACAGCAAGAAAAACTGACACCCTCCAAAAAAGGTGAAATTAAAATATAAGGGCAGAAATAAATGAAATACAAAACAGAAAAACAATTGAAACCATCAACAAAACTAGGAGTTGGTTCTTTGAAAAGGTCAATAAAATTGACAAACCACTAGCAAAACTAACAAAGGAAAAAATAAAAATAATCTGAATAAAAGATGAAATAGGCAACATCACAGCAGAACCAACTAAAAGAAAAAAACCAACTAACCAAATAAAATAATATTCTAACATCAGAATATTATGAAAAACTATACTCAAACAGATATGAAAACCTAGAGGAAATGGACAAATACTTAGAAAATCACAACCTGCCTAAACTGACACCAACCAAAATTGAATACCTGAACAGATCCATTACAAAAGAAGAAATTGAAAAGGTAATAAAACAATTTCCAGAAAAAAAAATCCCTTGACCAAGTGGTTCTACAAGTGAATTTTATCAAACATTCAGAAAAGAAATTTCACCAAGTTGGAATTCTCACAGACTCATTCTATGAAGCAAACATATCTTTGATACCAAAGCCAGGTAAAGACACCACTAAAATAGAAAACTATATGCCAATATCTCTCATGAACATAGATGCAAAAATTCTGAATAAAATCCTGACCTATAGAATCCAACAATGTTGTCATTGTTATGTGCCGTCAAGTCGCTTGTGACTCATAGCGACCCTATGTAAAACATCCCTAAACTCTGCTCTGTCCTGTGCAATTGCACTGTCTCCAATATACCCATCCCGATTACCCTAGTCACTGAATCAATACACCTCACGGAGGGCCTTCCGCTCCTGTGCTGTCTCTCCACCCGACCAAGCATGATGTCCCTCTCCAAGGACTGGTCCCTCCTTACAACATGTCCAAAGTGTGTTAGACGGAGCCTCAGAATCCTTGCCTCCAGGGAGCTGCCTGCTTTAACCCTTTCCAGGATGAATCTGTTTGTTTTTCTTAGCATTCCCTGGTACCCTCAATACTCTTCTCCAGCACCACAGTTCAAAGGCATCAATTCTCCTTCTATCCTCCTTAGTCACTGTCCAACTCTCTGATGCATAACAAGTGATAGCAAAGACCGTGGCTTGTATCAGATGCACCTTAGTTTCCAGAGAGACACCATTGCAATACATCAAAGAAATAATTCACCATTACTCAGTGAAATTCATAACAGGTATGCAAAGATGGTTCAACATAAGAAAAACAATCAGTGTAATTCATCACATTAACAAAGCAAAGAAAAAGAATCACACGATCCTATCAATTGATGCAGAAAAGGCCTTTGACAAATCCAAAACCCTTTCCTGATTAAGACACTCAACAAAATAGGAATGGAAGGAAATTTCCACAACATAGTAAAAAGTATATACACAAACCCAAGAGCCAACTTTGCTCTCAATGGAGAGAGGTTAAAGGCATTCCCTTTGAGTGCAGGAACTAGGCAAGATACCCCCTTGTCACCTCTCCTATTCAATACTGTATTAGAAGTCTTAGTGGTAGCAATAAGAAAAGAAAAGGAAATAAGAGGTATCCAAATTGGCAAAGAGGAGGTAAAATTATCTCTCCATGCAGATGATATGATAGTACACTTAGAAAACCCTAAAGCCTCAGCAAGAAAACCACTGGACATAGTCACCAATTCAGCAATGTGGCAGAATACAAGATCAACATGTTGTTGTTATGTGCCATTGAGTCGTTTGCAACTCATAGTGACCCTATGTACAAGAGCTGTCTGTAAATGCTGTTCTATCCTGTGTCAACTTAGCCATCTCAAATGCACTTATTCCCACCGCTCTAGTCACAGAATCGATCCATCTCATCGAAGGTCTTCCTCTCCTTTGTTGCTCCTCCACTATGCCAAACATGATGTCCCTCTCCAAGGGCCAGTCTTTCCTTGCAGCATACCCAACATATGTCACACGAAGCTTCCGAATCCTTGACTCCAAAGAGCATTCTGGCTTCGCCTTCTCCAGGACAAACCTGTTTGTTCTCCTAGCAGTCCGTGGTATATTCAACGCTTGTCTCCAGCACCAAAGCTCAAAGGCATAAATTCTCTTTCTATCAACCCTATTCACTGTCCAACTCTCTGATGCATAGCATATAATTGCGAAGACTATAGCCCGGATCAGGCGCACCTTGGTCTCCAGCCTGATGTTGTTGCTCTTCAGTACTCTTGAGAGGTCCCTCACAGCTGACTTTCCCAATGCCATTCATCTCTTGATTTCCTGGCTGCTGTTACCAAGAGTGTTGACTGTGGAGCCAAGCAAACTAAAACTATTAACTATCTCAATCTCTTCACCATCCATACTGATGCTGCCAATTGGCCCCGTGGTGAGGACAACATACAAAAATCAATTGGATTTCTCTACAGCGACAGAGAGAATATAGAACTGGAGCTAAAAAAAACAATACCCATCACAATAGCTAATCACAAAATTAAATACTTGGTAGTAAATCTAACCAGAAACACAAAGGATGTATTCAAAGAAAATTCGATAAAATTACTACAAGAAAGAAAAAAGAGACCTGGAGAAATGAAATAATGTACCTTGCTCTTGGACAGGAAGAGCCAATATTGTGAAAATGACAATACTACCAAAGGCAATTTACACATTCATTGCAATCCCAATACAAATACCAATTCCATTCTCCAATGAGATGGAAAAGGCAATCTCCAATTTAATTTGGAAAGGAAAGTGGTTCTGAATAAGCAAAGCACTGCTTAAAAAGAGAAACAAGTTAGAAGGCATCTCACTCCCTGATTTCAAATCTTATTACACCGCCGTGGTGGTCAAGACGATGTACTGTTACAATGACAGATGCATAGATCAATGGAATAGGATTGAGAACCCAGGAATCAGTCCATCTACCTATTACCAACTGATTTTTGACAAGGAGATGGAATCCACTAAGTGGGGAAATGCCAGCCTTTTTTACAAATTGTGTTGGCAAAATTGGAAAACTATCTGTAGAAAACTCAAGCAAGATCCCCACCTCACACCATACACAAAAACCAACTCAAAGTGGTCCAAGAACATAGGACCAAAATAAAGGACCAGAAACTTTATTATAAAAAGCTTTGAAGACCTCTAGAAGCCCTAATCCAAAACATGAACAGTTTTCCGTGCATCCTGAAAAACCTACAACCAGAAGAGGATAAAATAGATAAATGGGTCCTTCTAGGAATCAAATCCCTATGCACTTCCAAAAATTTCTCTAACAGTGTAAAAGGCGAAGTCACAGACTGGGAGATATATTTGGTAATGACATGTCTGATGAGGGACTTATGTCTAGAATTTATAAAGTACTTAATTGAGCACCACAAGATAAAGGTAAATAACCCAATTGAAAAATGAGCACAGGATATGAATATACACTTCACCAAAGAAGACATTCGGATGGCAAACAAACACATGTAGAAGTGTTCAAAATCCCTAGCACTAAGAGAGATGAAATCAAAATAACTATGAGATATAATATAACCCCAATAAGAATAGCAAAATTCAAAAGTGCAGCTACAAATGCTGGCCAGGTTGTGAAGAAACTGGATCTTTGTCCCTGAGAAAATTAGATCTTATTTGGTTTATTATTTTCACTTTATGTTGTTGTTATGTGCTTTCAAGTTGAGAACAATTTACCATGGCCTGATGAACAATAAATCTGAACCTTGTCCTATCCAGCACTTTGCCCAATTCTCACAATCTCCAACATGTGTCAACGTATTGCTACAATCACTGAGTCAATGCATCTTGATTTATTTTTTTGCTGAAAGTTGAGCGAGAGGGCTAAGTTTTGTCCAGGTTCAAAAGGTGATTAAGAGTCATAGTTGTAAGTGTCCCATCAGTCTCTGTAAGACCTATAAGCCTGCCTGCCTCTATTAATTTTGTTCTTCTTTAATCCACAACACACTACCCAGTCTCTAAGGAGTACCTTCTTCTATGGTCCCTTTTAGAGGTTGGGAACCATCTAGTTATTCTGGTCTCAGAGTTATGGAAGTAGAGAATCAAGTGGTTTGTTAGTCCTTTGAACTAACTGTGTCTATATTCCCTCCTCCCCCCCTTTTCAGGATGGAGAAATGCCAGTAGTTGTACCTTACATGACTTTTCACAGACTTTAAGATCCCAGTTGCTACAATCCAAAGTAGGATGTAGGACACTGTTTTTATACCAGCCGACTTTGATATCCCTCTACATTGTGATCTCAAGAGACCTTAGGATCAACAACTCATTCCCTCAGGATATTTGCTTATGATTAAGAAGTTTATATAATTTCCCCCACAGATGGGTTATCCTGGTGGAGGGTGGAGCTGGAAAGTAAGTGGGTCAAGGCTCTGGGCTAGGG
>NW_006399820.1:7001215-7019132 GCF_000299155.1 Elephantulus edwardii | reverse complement strand
GGCACATAACAACAACAACAACAACATTAATGAATGTAGAAATATCATCTACAAAACCTATATGTAGTCATAGATGGAGTTTCTTTCATCTGTTTGTATTGTCCATTTTGCCTATCTGCTTTATAATGAGTGTTATTTGTCAACAGCATTTTACCTGCCTGAAACTAGACTCCTATATGACACCTAGCCTCAAAGAGTATTCTGGAACCAGACTAAGCTTGACTCCCTACAATCTGTGCTTCATAAATGATTTCGTTTTTATTTTCTTAAGCCATTTTGTAGTTTTCAAATATTTTTCCACTACAAAAAGTGATAGTTTCAGCGCAATTCCTTGGAAAATGTTTACACTAGACATGGATAATGTTCTTATCTTAAAGAGAAAATACTTTATTAATGGATAAAATTAGTTTCCCTTCGCCTTCTAAATAAATGTTTAGTGAAGTTTTATAGATAAGTCTTTCGAGAACATTCTTATTCTGACTATTGTTACGTGCCGTTATGTCATTTGTGACTCATAGTGACCCTATGTGCTATAGTTCTGAACCCTGCTTTCTCCTGAGTCAATTTCACTGTCTTTGACACATCTTCCCTTATTAGCCCTGTCATTGCGTCAAACCATCTCTTTCTCTTTATGTCTTCCTCTCCTATACTGTCTCTCTATCCTTTCGAGCATGATGTCCTTCTCCAAATACTAAACCCTCCTGGCAACATGCAGAAATTATGTGACATGGAGTTTCAAAATCCTTGCTCCAAGGAGAAGCTTGCTTTCACCCTCTCCAAGACTGACATGTTTGGTTTTTTGTCAGGCCATACCTTCTCCAGCACCACAACTCAAACTCATCAATCCTTCTGTCATCTTTGTCATTGTCCAGTTCTCTGATATATAGCAAGAAAGGTGTGAAGACCATGGCCTGGATCAAGCACACTTTAGTCTCCAGACTGATATTTATTGGTCTTAATGCTCTGGAGTGGTCCCTGGCAGCAGATTTTTCCAATGCAATTCATCTTTTGATTTCCTTACTGCTGGTGTTAGGAGTGCCGATTGTGGAGCCAAGCAAGCTGAAATTGTTAACAATATCAGTCTCTTCTCCATCCTTCATGGTGCCGTCAATTGGGCTTGTGAGAATCTTCATCTTCTTAATATTGAGTTTCATATCATATTGAAGACTATAACTCTTCATGTTTTGTAGTATAAGGTACAGTTCGTTTCAGTTTAAACAAGTAAGGTTGTATCATCCACATAACACAGATTTTTTATGATCTTCCTCCAATCTTGATGCCACATTCTTCCTCATAAACCCCAGCCACCTGAGTGTCTGTTCTGTATATTGACTGCTAAGTTATGGAGATAGGACACGTCTCTAGCACACTCTTTTCCTAATTTTGAACCATGCAGTGTTTTCTTGCTCTGTTGTAGTAACTGTTTCCCGATTCAGTTACAGGTTTCATGTGAGCACAATCAGGTATCCTAGGATTTTCATTTCTCTCAAGGTCAGTCACAGTTTGTTGTGATCCACACACTCAATTGCCTTCACATAATCAGTGTAACACAGATGGACACTCCTCTGGTACTCTCTGCTTTTAGCCAAGATCCATCTGACATTGGCAATGATGTTCCTAGTCCCTTGTCAAACCCAGACTGTATTTCTGGAAGTTTCTTGTCGATAAATTGTTCCAGTCATTTTTAGATCATCATCAGCAGTATTTTGTTTGCATGTAATATTAGTGATATCAGTAATTTCCACACTTTGTTGGATTCCCTTTTTTTGGAATGGATCTCTTCTGGTCAGTTGGTCAGGTAGTTGTCCTCCAGGTTTCATGAAACAGCTTGTTGAGCAAGACCAGCATAGCACCTCTTTGCTGAAATATGTAAATTTTTATTCCATCAGTTCTTGGGACCTTATTTTTTGTTGTTGTTGGTTTTGCTTTGTTTTAATTCCTTTAGTCTTTTCCTTTCTCCCTTAGTTTTAGTGATTTTACTAATCTGGGTAATTTTGAATCTGTTTTGTCTTTCTTCTAGCTCTTTTCTACTGTTTTATCTCATTTTATTGTCTCAATTTATTATAATTTTATCATTTTTTAAAATGTTATTTTAATAATTTTAATGAACATTTACAGAGATTTTGGATTTCCATTCATTCATTGTTGCGCTTCTCTACTGCATTGAAACAGATGAGGAAGAGAATAATTTAAAAGCGATATATGATAGGGTATTATAGTTACCACAAGAGTCCAGAATTAAGGGTGCATAGTGGAGTGTACCTGAGGTGGCTGGAGGGGTGCTGGGAATTGTATACCAAAGAAAGAATTTTTCTTTTACTTTTTCAAAGAGAGGAGCAAACTGGGGGGAGCCTCTTGAACTTCCTCTTTCACCACTATTACCTCTTGACCATACATGGTTTCATGAAATTCTTCTGTGTCAGTCAAATATTTTTGGCACAGTGACTTTCTTCTTGTTTTCATGCTTCCTGGGTCGTTCAGTATTCTGCCCATAACGTGTTTAAGTATTGTAACTTGCAGTTTGAATTTATTCTTCAGTTCCTTCACCTTAAGAAGTGCCACGCAAATTCATTCCTTTTAATTTTCTGATTCCAGTTCTTTGCATATTTCATTATAATTCTTTGCTTTATCTTCCTGAGCTGCCCTTTAAAATCTTCTGTTCTGCTCCTTAATTCCCTAACTGCTTTGCTTTGACTTCTCAGTGTTCTTAAAAGACTATTTCTAGACCCATACACTATGCATATGCTCTGACTAGGGTTGTTATAAATCCCTCTTAAAGCCTTGCCTATAAGGAAATAATCTCCCTTCTTCTTATACTTCTTATCACCAACTGCTTGCCTAAGTTTCTATGTGTTAGTATTCATTCACATTTGGCCCTCGTCTGCTTCTTTGTCCCCTTAACTGGCCTCAACCACTTCAAGGTTATTCCCTAGGAATTTAATGCTCTTAGTCTCATCCTTGTGTTCTTTGATGCCTATATTTTGAGATATGATTATGTTTAGCAAGCAAGTCATGAACAATGCTATAGAGTGCATTACCAATTAGAAGCACATTAGTAGGATCATCTTAATTTTTACTCACCATAATTTTTGTCGGGGATCTGTATTTTCAAACCTTGCATATGATGGGCTTGGTTTAAAAATGAGAGAGAATAGATAGATAGATAGATAGATAGATAGATAGATAGATAGATAATAGATAATAGATAGATAGATAGTCTATTTTGTAACCCATTTCCATATTTCTTTCTGGAGCTAGAATGAAGCTTAGAGTTGGCCACCTTATGATTTAACTTTGGTGTGATATTAACCTGATATATTAATCAGAGTCAATTTTGTGTCATCACAAAGCAGCAAAACCAAATCTGCTATAAATGTTTTATCTAAGGCATTTGTAGTTTGATGGTAGAATTCTTGGCTGCCATACCATTCCCAGGATGTCCAGTTTCCACTCTTCTTCCATTGGAGGCTTGAGTGTTACTGTGACAGTAAAATGACTTCAATGAATTTCAAGACTAGGATAGATGGAGAAGAAAGAAGTGATGATCTTCTTCTGAGAATTAGTGAGTGAAAACCCTATGGACCACAATAATCCAATGTAAAGCTAATCTTGGGAATGACACAGGTCTAGGCAATTCATCTTCTGTTGTGCATGTGGTTATCTTCATTTGAGGTCATCATGAATTAAGGGTCACCATGAGTCAGTGGTCACTATGAGTCATGAGCTAACGAACAGTGGCTAACAATAGTGCAGATTTTTCAAAATATCATCAATTTCAAACTTAATGTAGGTTAATGGATAGAGAATTGAACAACCAATATCTGAACCAAATCTAATGATACTGAAGCTCATCTCTGTCTAAATTAGCAAGGTTGATGATTAAAACAGTAAGGGTTTTTTTGTTTTGTTTTGTTTTTTTTATTTACAGTGATACAAGAAGCAAGTGAAATTTTCTTTTATTATTTTCAGTGAATAAAATGTCTAAATTCTAAGCTTAGAATTTCTTATACTCTGCCAGCATAGAAAACTCAAGAGTGGAAATGAAGCTGAAACTGATAAGGAATGGACAGAGACTTGAAATGGTAAAAATGTAGATCAGTCAAAGTAAGTTATTAGAAAAAGAGGAAGGTAAGCAAATTCAACTCGCCCAGGCCTGTCAGAAGTGTTTTTTTCCCTACTAGAGATGATATAATTTAATTCACATAGACTGAATGATTTCAAGTTTTTCAAATACATCCATCCTCTTTTTCCTCTCTTTGATGCGCGCGCGCGCGCGCACACACACACACACACACACACACACACACACACACGCTACCATTTCCATGTTACTGTTTTATATAATTCCAAAACATGTTCCCTGTCAGAATTAAGAATCAAGTTCACTAAGGCCACGGGATCTATGATAAATTTCTTTGTCAATACTAATTCTTCTAACACTATGTGGTTATTTTTTATATCCAGTGTTCTATGGCAAGTATTGGTATAGAAACATAAATAAAATACTACCCTGGCCCTCAGAGGATTTAATTCAATTTAACCTAAAGGGAAAGGCAAAGTATAATGGGCAGAAATTTACGTTTTAAAGGACTCTTGAAATTTGACTTGCTGATAACAAAGTCTGTACTACATAAAGATTTTGAATTCTTCAGCTTTACTGTTATCTACTACTTTTCTCATAAAAATATATTTTTTATAATGATTCTATGACACCATTCTCTCTTGGTTCCCTTTTTGCATCTTAATTGTTTTTGAATCATTCTTTTGTAATTTCCCCTTTCCTTTAATTGTCCATTAAAAACAAAACTAAACCCATTTACCTCATATCAGTTCTGACTCAAGGTGATCTTTCCTTGGATTTCTGAAACTATAGATACAAATTAAAGAAGACAACCATCTTTCTCATGTAAAATAGATGGTAGGTTTGAACAGCTGACCTTTTGTTTAGCACCTCAACACACAAAGCACTGTACCTCCCAGGCGCTTTATTGGATGTTTCTATCTTCATCAGTCCACTCTTAGCTTCAGACTATTTTCAACTGCTTCATATACATGTGAAATTTGAATAGTGAATAAGTAAAACCAAAGAATAATTGATGGCTCTGAATTTTTATGTTGGTGATCAAATATTGAATATACTGCTGGAATATTGAATATTTTACTAGTCCATTGAATGAACTGCCAGAAGAACAAGTCAATTGACCTTGGAATAATGCAGTCAGAATATTCCTTAGAAGGGAGAATGGGAAGACTTCTTACTGTATTCTTGGAAATATTATCAGGAGGGTCCAGTACCTACAGATGCCATCATACTTGGTAAAGTAGAGGATCAGTGGAAAAAAAGAGGAAGATTCTGTATAAAACTTATTAATATCAAGGCTAACGCAATGAGTCTATGTTACTGATGTAGGAACAACCCTTTGTAGTATTGCATGCAGTGGGTGAATCTGCTGCAAAATTCTTTTTTAAGGTTTAAAAGGCAAAGATGTTGCCTTGATGACTCAAACATGTCTGACCGAAGATATATCTTTTTAAATCATCTTATACATATGAAATGTGTGTGATTATAAAAAAAGAAGACAGAAAGCAAATTGATGAATTTAAACTGTGACATTGGTGGAAAATATTGAATATAGTATCTGTTATCAAAAGAATAAGCAAGACAATTACAAAAGAAACACAAGCAGATTGCTCCTTAGAAGTAAGGTAGTGAAATTCCAGCTTGGTTATTTTTTACATCTCATCAGCAAAGATCAGCCACTACTACTGTTAACTACTAACAAGATAATCCACAGCAATATTCAACACCTTTATCTCACTGAGGCTATCTTTAGTTCTCACAGTTCCACTACTTCAACAGACAAATTTTCTTCTGGTAACTGATTCCTCCTGATGATATGGACGTGTGCATCAAAAACTTTTCTAATAGGATGAAAAGAAAACCTACCAACTGGGAACAAACATTTGGTAATACCATCTCAGACAAGAGTCTTATAAGGAAAGTTTATAAAATATTCCTGGGCCTCCTGAAGAAAAAGACTGAAACCCAATTACAAAATGGGCAAGAGAAACAGAAAGAATTTTCACAGAGGAATTATATTCCAATGGCAAACAGATACAAGAAGAAATGCTCCTAATCACTGACAGTATGGAAGATGCAAATCAAAACAACAATGAGGTACCATCTCACTCTAGTAAAATGGCAAAGCTTAACAGGGTAGCAAGTAATAAATGTTGGAGAGGATGTGGGGAGAAAATATCTTTCATACATTGTTGGTGGTATTGCAAAATGGCACAATCACTCTGGATGACAGTTTGGCGCTTCCTCAAAAAGCATTCCATATGATCCAGCTATTCCACTCCTTGGAATAAATGAAGAGAAAATGAGAAACAGAGATTTGTGAACCAACTCTGATAGCACCATTATTCACTATCGCAAGAACACGGAAAAGCCCAAATGTCCAACCACAGATTGAGAAATTATGATACATTCACACAATGGAATGCAGCATGTAGAAGTAATGGTTTTGTATCTTGGAATTTTTACCTAACTTGGAAGAGACTGGAGAGCATTATGCTGAGTGAACTAACTCAGTCCCACAAGGACAAATATTGCATAAAATCATTATTGTAGAATGAGTATAATTATCCCGGGGTGGGGGGCGGGTAAAGGACGGTGGAAGCAGAGGGATGAGTATTGCTGGAAGAGGGGGATCAATCACAGAATTGTACAATTTGATGGGTGGGATGGTGATGAAAATTGGAAGAATCTGTTCTTTAAAACAATGTATTTGGATTTTGTAAATAAATATTAAAAAAATAAAAAATACATAAATATTTTCTCCAATGATGAAGGAAAAAATGGATTTTTTAAAAAAATAATAAATAAAGTAAGAAAGTCTGGCAACATTGAGTCATGGTCCATTTTCACTGGCTCATTTTCAGACATAGGTCACCTGTTCTTGCTTCTTATCTGTCTTAATCTGGAAGCTTCACTGAAAAGTGGATCTCTACTCACATTTGAAATACTGGTAGCATAGTTTCTAGGTCACAGCAACACGCAACCTGCTACAGTTTGTTAAAGTGATAGTGTGATTTTCAGATAAAGAGGATGAAGAGTGCTCAAATCATTGCTGCTTTTAATTGCTGTGGAGTCCATTCTCTTTCTTGGTGACCTCGTATATCCAGAGTAGAACTGCTCCAGATGGTTTTCAGATATGATCAACAGGCTTGTCTTCTCAGACATCTCTGGGTGGGTTCAACTACCAATCTATTGGCAGGTCTTTCAGCAATTAAGTGTTTGCAATCACCAATTCTGTTCTATTATTTTGTTTTCTTTACCGATTTCTTCAGATAAGCTTTTCTAAACATAAACATCTTCCAAAAGAAAGCTCTTAAGAAAAACGTTCAAAGAAATCCAGGATAATTGGTATCTTGCTACTTAGCATATTGACAGAAAGGTTTTTATTAAAAAGCCTCTTGCTATTTAAAAATCTGCTTTCAATTAATATATGTTCCTCTTATTTTCAAATTTTCTCTTTTGCTTGAGGTATGGTGGCTTAGTGGTGTCTTAGAAGCTGCACTGCCATTTTAAGGTACATGGTTCAAATCCACTCACTGCTCCATAAGAGATAGATGGACTGTGAGATTTACTGCCTCTGAAAACCTCTGGATGGTCAACTATGAGATAGTTTCGGCTTGACAGCACACAACAACAACAACAAAAATATCAACAACATCAAAAATATTGTTTTAGAATATTGAGCTCAATGACAGTTTGGTTGTATTAACAGAAGCAGTTCTCCAACTGTTTGTATAAATGGATCTTTGACCATATGACTTTGAAACTCTTCTCCCTAAAGGAATGGAATCTTTCCCCTACACCGTGAATTTGATATGGAATTGCTACTTTTTTTGGCTAATAATATGTTAATATGCACATAAATCACAAACAGTAACTGGGAAAAGCACTGTTTGCCCCTTGTTACTCTGAATTTTTACATAAGAACATGCCTGGGCTAGTCTGCTGGCAGATGAGACAGTAGAACAAAGGCAAATCATCCCATTGACACCAGATATATAAATAAGTTCATCTAGACCAAAATTGCACAGCCAATTGCAGCTGAACTTGCCTAAGCAATGCCAAATTTTGAGCAAAACACTTATTGTTTTATAATATAGATTTCTTTTCAGAGCTAGAGAATTGAAAGGTAGCAATGTAGTATTCATTGTTCTGTCTTTCTCATTGCAATTGGGTCAGAACAACACATAACTGACACTCTAACGGGTTTTCAGAGTCTATAAATCCCATGAGAGGAGATTGTCCATCTTTCTCCTGAACTGCCTGCCTTACCAACTAGGCCTCCAAAGCTATCTAGCATGATTATAACAATAGAAAGTTGATAAAAGAGTTAAGTTTCTCTTTGCTACTTTATTATTTCCTCCTGATGTTCTTTGGTGATCCATATTTGATTTTCAGTGAAATTAGAAAATCGAAACCTGGATACTGTTGTTAAGTACAAATGAGTCACTTGAAACTCGTAGCAACACTATGTACAATAGTTCTGATCCCTGTCCTATCCTGAGCCAATCTCACTGTCTCTGACATACTTGCCATTATTGCCATAGTCACAGTGTCAGTCCATCTTATCCAGGGTCTTCCTTTTCTGTGCTGTCCTTCCATCTTTCCAAGCATGATGTCCTTCTCCAAGGACTGATCCCTCTTAGCTATTGAAAATTTTTCCAATAGATTTTGTACTCTGTGAAGTGTGATATACCATAGTTAATCATTGGAAATTTAGTCAGTGCCACCACCATCAGAACAAATTTCCTCGTTTTTTTCCCACATCTAAAGGAAAAGATAGGCCCTGTTTGTCCCAATCATTTATTTATTCTTCCTATTTTTATCCCATTTGTTATTTTCTTTATTCCTACTATTTCACTGTTATTACCCTGTGACTATGATGTAGCAATAAAAATGCCATCTAAAGAAAGCATGGCTGCTTACTTTTGTATATTGTTGTTGTTGTGTACCATAAAGTTGAATTGACTCACAACTGATCCTCTGGCAGGTTTTCAGGGGTAGTTAATTGCAGGGGAGGAGATTGACTATCCTTTTAAGTGTTTTACCATATCCTAGGTTGTTGTTAAGTGCCATCGAGTTCTAGATGACTCATAGAGATCCTATGAACTAACGTCCTGAACACGTATAACTTTGATCGTTTCTCTAAGTTCATAGTTTCCAGAGGCAAGCTATTTCAGAAGTGTAGGGATAATTATTAAATTACCACTTGTTGTTGTTGTTTACCTTAGAGTTGGAAGCAGCCCATAGCTTACCCTCTGGTGGGGTTTCAGAGGGACTTAAAATAATGTCTTCAGTGTTCTAATAGCTTAAAGAATGACTTATAATTTCAGCTCTTGTTCTTTACTTTCTTCTAGGGGCAGTGGGGTTAAATTGTTGTTTTTTCTATTTGATGGAAATGTTGAGTTCGATCATTAATTTACTTCTTTGCTTCTTTCTTTCTTTTTTATGTGCTCACTTACTGCTATGAATGAAACACAATGTTTATAAATAATTATATGCATACCAATAAAAAACGTCATTAAATATATATAGAGTGAAATTAGCACATAAAAATGCTTTTTAATATAAATTAGAAAAAGACTATGAATAACAAATGAAAACTCTGCCCTGTACTGTGCCATCCCCATGATCTCCTCCAGTCTCAAGCCCATTGCTGCAGCTACTGCATCAATTCATCCAGTTAATGATCTTCTTTTCTTTCAGTGATCATTTACTTTTCCAAGTATAATGTGGTTTTTTTCCAAGGACTGGTGCCTTCTGACAATATAAAGTAAATGTGTGAGACAAAGATACACCATCTAAACCTCCAAAGAATACTCTAATAGTACTTCTTTCAACATGCATCAATTTTTTTCTTTTGGAAGTCCAATACTTTTTTACTAATATCACAATTTAAAGACTTCAAGGCTTCTTCAGTCTTCCTTACTCATTTTTTAAAAGATCAATAACAGATCTGCACATTATGTATAGTAATAATTACCCCACATGTGATTTTATCTATCTTATGGAACACATTGGAAATAAATACATCAGGGTGGTGATTTTGGTGGTGGATTTATGATTGTTTTAGTAATTTTCTTCACAATTTTTATTTTTTCCGTTTTAAAAAGTTTCATAAGAATGTATAATTATAGAAAATAACACATGATTAAAAGGTAGTGGTTTAGAAGCATTTTGAGGACAAGAGATGTAATTTATTCCCAAATTCTTTACACTCTAGCACCACATTGGGAAGTTTGGTAGGCAAAGAACACAGTCCATGAATGAAGCACTACTGTAGACAACAATTCAATAGACTAACTAGAGCCTCAATTAATAGAAAGAATTCCAAGGTACAGTGAGATAAAACAAGGATTGTGTTTACACACACACACACACACACACACACACACACACACTTGCTGTCATTCTTGTTCTAAACCAACAAGAGAGATTTGAGATCCAGAAAAGTACCTTCTTATCACATAAGCAGCAGCCTTTGAAAGGTCCCTTAATTGCTTTGTGCTTCATTTTACTTTCTGTAAAACAAGTATAATAATTATCTGTGCATTCACTGTTTCCTTAAGACAATATTACATGGGTATACCATGTAAGAATGATGAGAAAAAGAATGAAGGGAACATCCCTTCCATTTTGATTAAAACTATCTTTCTTTCTCCAGGAGGTCTTTCTTGAATACTATAAGTACCATCCTACTTGGATTTGTATTATACTCAACTAACATCATAACATGTCATTCAAACCCTATGCTGGATGTATACATTATTTCCCATTTCTTTCTTTTCATGCAGTTCCTCACAGAGAGAATCATACTATAGGACTTTACTTTCTATAAAAAAAATGAGAAGTTCTTTTGTAGACATGGTGCTTGCTATGTTCCAGGTACTCACTACTCCAAGCTCTTTGATACTGGATAATTTCATTCTGTCAATAACAGCATGAAGCAAGTGAAATTTTTCATTCCCATTTTATGTTGTTGTTTGTTGTTATGTGCCGTGGAGTCACTTGCGACTCATAGCGAACCTATATACAACAGCCCTAAACCCTGCTCTATCTTGTGCCAATTGCACTGCCTCCGACACACCCATCCCAATTACCCCAGTCACTGAATCAATCCATCTCAGAGAGGGTCTTCCCCTCCTGTGCTGCCCCTCCACCCTCCCAAGCATGACGTTCCTCTCCAAAGACCGGTCCTTCTTTATAACATGTCCAAAGTATGTCAGATGAAGCCTCAGAATCCTTGCTTCCAAGGAAGAGCCTGCTTTAACCCTCTCCAGGATGAATCTGTTCATTTTCTTAGCAGTCAATACTCTTCTGATGAGAAAAGTGGACAAAGAGGTTATGGCACTTTATTAAGGTCCTATACCTCAAAAACAGTAGAGCTTTGCTTTAAAGTCTTGCTCTTACTTACATAATAATTAATAGTAGCATAAAAGACTCAAAAGTAACCTCAGCTTCATTGCTGTTGTGTCAGAGATTGACCCTCCGTGGAGTTTCCAGAGGTTATAAGTGACATAGTAGGAGATTACCTATATTTCTCCAGAGAAGTTACTGGTGGATCTGTATCACCAGAGAGGTGCCATCTATGGGTTAGCAGTGTCTCTCTCTACTCACTATGCCATCAGAACTCCTGCTTCAATGGTAGACTCCTCATTTTCCAATTGAGAGATTGTGAGAGATTTCCTATTAGCTATCCTACCATGGAGGCTTGCATCTTGCTATGAGACTGAACAGGTTTCATTAGAGTTTCCAGATTAAGATAGTCTAGGATGAAAGAACTGCTTCTGAAACACAATCAAAACCCTATGAATGAGAATGTTTCAGTCTGCATCCTATTATGGTAATGGTTTCATTCTTTGAGTATGAATGCACAGTGAATTGGGGTGTCATTCATCGGCACAATAATATTAGTGTTTGATAAATATGTGTTATTTATAAACCAAACAAAAACCCACGTTCAGTGAATACAATTTTATTCAGAGCAACCCTTAAGCATGTTTCCAAGTTTATACATTTTAATGATAGGCACAGGACAGAGCAGAGTTTAGGGCTGTTGTACATAAGGTCATTATGAATCGCAAGTGACTTGATGGCACATAACAACAACAATGATAGGAGGTTGCTGTTTTCTCCCATGGAGTAGCTGGTGGATTCAAACTGTTAGAGACATGCAGCCTTTCACCATCATTCAACATTGATGGAGGAGTGTAATAATCTTTCTAGCAAAGGTGATAGAAAATTTGTAAAGATTTTATCTACTACAAATGATACAGCAGGCAAATAAAATTCTAGGCAGTATTTTAATTATACAAGAGAATAAGAAAACTCTCTTTGGGAAGAGAGAATCTTTGTGTATATATTAAAAACTTATTGAGATGTTGAAGATAGAAAATATTCCATCCACCTCTTTTTCCCCCAGTCAATTTTTATTATAAAAAATATATATGAGCAAGAAAGCATTGGAAATTTCAACAGTCTGTACACGAATAGTTCAATGACATTAAATACATTCATCGTGTTGTTCAAATAGTACTAATTTTATGTAATTTTGTATTTTACACTATACTTACTTTGTGCTTATTTCAAGCCTATGTACGAACTCAAAAATTCTTTGCTATGAAATCAGAAGTAACTCATAGCTGATCCTCCAATCAGTTTCTGAGACAGTAAATCACACAAGAAGAAATTGCTCATCTTTCTTGCAAGGAGGCAGTGGTTGATCCAAACAGCTAGAAAGGCATTGAATTTGGGTTGGCACTCCAACTCCATATAGATTATGTCACCAGAGTTCTGTAGCATATATATAAAATTCAGGAAGAATAAATATAACCTTTATACCTGTTCAAACTAGAAGGGGATTGTTGGAATAATCACCAGTTACCATCAAGTCCATGCGTGTGGCAGAGTATACCTGTGTGCCATGCAGTTTTCAGATCATCAGATATTTCTTCTGAAGTGCCTTTGGGTGGTCTAGAATCTCCAACCATTTGTTTAGAAGCTCACTTAAGTTGGTAGAATAGAGAGGATTAGAAAGAACATACTAAATACTATGATTCTCACCCATTCTCACTAGGTTTTAAAAACAAAACAAGCAGTCTGTTTAGAGTTAGCCTGGTGAAACTGAATAATCCTCTGGTGATCAGAACCTGATCTGGAAAGGCAGGCTCTTAGGATCATTCTTTCAGCTTTGTCCAAACTCACACGTGTGTGCAAAGTCTAATCATTTTCCTTCTCTGTGACTGGGTTTTCTTATCTGTCATTTGGGGAATTAATAACAGCCTTTCCTTGGAAAGCATTTTGAAACCATGCCCTGAAAGGTGTTGGTTGTCCCTCTTGTTATTAATATTATGCTATACCATTACAGACCAGCCAGGGCTCAGAATAGGGAATGTGATCCAACCTCGTCTGATGTTATTGTAACCCCATGAGCCAGTCAGCTTTCTTTTCTTGCTGACCCTGATGGCCTTGTTGCTACTCGATGAAACTCTGCCTTTTGACAGCTGGCCCAGGGTCGTTCAGTTCAGAGCAAAAGTAGGCCCTGCACACACAACACTTCGAGGACTCTTGAAATGATCCAGCTGGGGTGGATCCAGATTCCATTTGTGCCAATTGGAAAACAAAGTATGAGTCCAGCCAAGGGAAGTACATCAAGAAGGAGCAACACTTGGCTCTTCCCTTAATACATGACAGTTTGAACTGCTGCATTTTTGTTTTTTTTATTATCTACCACTAATATGAATATTTCCAAAGCCCATATACTTATCCTCTTGGCTTTGGAACCTTCCACTATGATGGAAGCCTTGTAATTTTAATTTCATTTGGCTGAACTGTGCTCTTCTGAGAGACTAAACTGTAATTACCTTTCGGGTGATTTCACCTCCATCAATTCTTTTCACATTCAAAGAGGCATTTTGATAGACCCTAAAGAGGTAAACCTATATTTTGGGTTTCATCAACATTAGAAGAGCAGACTTCAATTGCAGCAGCTTGTTTATAATCTCATGGGTCATTTCTGTTTTCATTTTGCTGGAGATTGATGTAGATGTAGTACAGAAAACAATAGCAGGATAATACCATAATCCTCTTGGTTTCCACAAGGGTTACTAACTAGCACGTATTCAGAGATGTACATAAGAATCTTCTGTCTTTATGCTCATGAGTACACAAAGGACCCCACAGTCTGCTGTCTATCCCTAGGGAATTAAAAGCAAATGTGCATCCTATAATATTTCTGCAGATTAAGTTATTTGAAAAGTGTTTTCTTTTATAATCACACAAATACATCTGTTCTTGTTTTTCAGGCTGGTAACCAGATCTCAAAAGGCCAGTAAGTAATCTCTCTTCCTTTCTTGCTCTTAACTCTCTCCTCTCTCCTTTAAGCTTTGCTCTGATACATATACTATGGGCTAGGTGGGTAATCAGGCACTAAAAATCTACAGTGACTGCAGGTCATTTTTCATTTATTATTTCTTCTGATGCCTTTGCTTTTCTTAACTTTACACAGTTAACGAATGAGGGGGGGAAAGGTTGATGAGAAGGTCAGTCTATTGTGTTGCCTTTACCCTTCCTAAGTCTGTTTACACTCTGAATCACTTGACATGCTGCACATTTTTCTTTGAACTCCAGCTCTAAGCAGCAGTCTTTGAAGATGCAGAATGAACCTACATTGTACATATGAAATCTTATAGGCTGAAAGAACCAAGGGACATATTTTTTAAATGACTTGTAGTAAGAAGAGAGCATCTTCAGTTATTGGTGGTCAATTAAGATTAAACATTCCATAGTTAATCTTTCAGAGAAACTCAGATTGGTTTGCGTAATCTATGGAAGGATTGTTTCTTCACAGTAACAAATTAACATGCAATGTGTCCATTTCTGGTTTAGTGAGAGGAAATTACTATTGTTCATGCTTAGTACCACCTCTGTTTTGTAGTAAATAATATACATAGGAGACTAAAACTTCCACAACAGAACTCTGGAGGTGATCTATTCTATCCTTGAAAGTAAATATTGAAGACATTCAGAAAAAAATGAGATTGAAGGATGCCTTCAAATACATTGCATGAGTTTGCAACCAACAATAGAATATTAGTAGCTTGTGAAACATGTTTACACTTCGGTAGATTTGTATGTTAGAAGTTAATATATAGTTAAAGAGACATGGCAGTACAGTTGTCAAAGCTCCTGGTTATTGATCAAAAAGTCATTAATTCTAAATGGAAAAATGCTCTCTGTTGGTGGACAGGAAGACTCAATATGATGAAAATGACAATTCTACCAAAACAACTCTATCTATTCAACACAATCCCAATACAGATAACAAATTCAATTTTCAAAGAAATTGAAAGGGAAATTGTCAAGTTTATTTGAAGAGGAATGAGACCCCGAATAAGCAAAGCACTTCTAACAAATAAAAATGATGTATTAGGCATAACTCTCCCTGACATCAAAAACTACACAGTGGTAGTAACCAAAACAACATGGTATTGGTAAAATGACAAACACATAGATCATGGAACAGAATTTAGAACCCAGAAATAGGCCTATCTATCTATGGTCAGCTGATATTCTACAAGGAAGTAAAACCTTTCAAATGAGGAAATGACAACCTCTTCTACAAATGATGCTGGCAAAACTGGACTGCTACCTGCAGAAAGCTGAAACAGGATCCACATCTCACACCATACACAAAAATCAACTAAAAATGGATCAGAGACCTGGAAGTACAGCCCCAAGCCATAAAGTTCATAAGAGACAAACTGGGATCAAGCTTAGACTGCCTAGTTTATGATATGTTGTTGTTGTTATGTGCCGTCGAGTCGTTTCCGACTCATAGCGACCCTAGGCACAACAGCCCTAAACCCTGCTTTATCCTGCGCCAACTGCACTGCCTCTGACACACCCATCCCGATTACCCCCCTCCTGCGCTGTCCCTCCACCCTCCCAAGCATGATGTCCCTCTCCAAGGACCCGTCCCTCCTGGCAACATGTCCAAAGTATGTCAGACGAAGCCCCAGAATCATTGCCTCCAAGGAGTAGCTTGGTTTAATCCTCTCCAAGATGAATCTGTTTGTTTTCCTGGCAGTCCATGGTACATTCAGTACCCTTCTCCAGCACCACAGCTCAAAAGCATCCACTCTCCTTCTGTCCTCCCTAGTCATTGTCCAACTCTCTGAGGCATAACAAGCAATTTCAAAGACCATGGCCTGTATCAGGCACACCTTAGTCTCCAGAGAGTTTATGATATAGGTTGTCAAATACAGCAAGAAATAAACAATCTGGAGAGGATAAAACTGATGAATGGGACCTCCTAAAAATTTAATGCCTGTGTGAACCAAACATTTTCCAACAGAGTGAAAAGAAAACCTACTGACTGGGAAAAAATATTAGGCAATACCATCTCAGACAAGTTTTCAGAATACTACAGGGCCTCTTGGCACCAGCAGCCAGGAAATTAAAGAATTATTGTATTGGGAAAGTCTGCTGTCAGAGAGCTCTCCAAAGTACTGAAGAGCAATGATGTCAGGCTGGAGATGAAGGTGCATCTGATACAGGACATGGTCTTTGCAATCACTTGCTATTTATAAAAGAGCTGGACAATGACTAGGGATGATAGAAGGAGAATTGCTGTGTTTGAGCTGTGGTGTTGGAGAAGATTATTGAATATACCATGGACTGCCAGAGAACAAACAAGTTCATCCTGGAGAGGGTAAAAACAGGCAGATCATTGGAGGCAAGGATTCTGAAGCTTCATCTGTCATACATGTTGCAAGGAGAGACCAGTCCTTGGAGAGGGTCGTCATGCTTGGAAGGCTAGAGGTACAGTGCAGGAAGGGAAGACCTTCAATGAAATGGATTGATTAAGCGACTGGGGTAATGAGGGTTATTGTGTCAGAGACAGAGAGATTGGCACAGGATAGAGCAGGGTTTAGAGCTGTTGTAAATAGGGTCACTATAACTTGCAGGCGACCTGACAATACACAGCAACAACAAAAACAGGGCCTGCACAAGAAAAAGACTGGTAATACAATTACTAAATGGGCAAAAGACTTTTTCACAGAAGAGGACATCCAGATGGCCAACAGACACATGATGAAATGTTCAAGTACACTGGCAATAAGAGAGATTCAAATCAAAAGCAAAATGAGACACTATCTCATCCCAGTAGCAATGGCAAAGTTTAAGAGTACAGCAAGTAATAAATGCTGGAGAGGATGTGGAGAGATAGGAACCCTTATACATTGTTGGTAGGATTGTAAGATGATACAACCACTCTGAAGGGCAGTTTGACATTTCCTCAGAAAGCTTAAGATAAAAATTTCATTTGACTCAGCTATTCCACTGCTTGGATTATACCTCAGGAAAACAAGAACGGAGGCATAAATAGAGATTTGTACCCCAATGTTCATAGCAGTGCTATCCACCATTGTGAGAACGTGGAAACAGCCCAAATGTCCAATCACAATTGACTAGATTGAGAAATTAAGGTACATTCACATGATGGAATACTATGTAGGATAAAGGAGCAATGATCTTAAAAATCACTATCTAACTTAGGAGGGACTGGAGAGCAATATACTAAGTGAACAAATTCAGTCCCGTAAAAACATTTCTATTGTAGAAATAGAATAATAACTAGTAAAACACATATGAGGATTCAAGGTGCAAAGGATAGGAGCAGAGAGGTAAAGATGGGCAGTGGGGTAATCATAAGGTCACAAAATTTGATGGGGAAAGAAAATGGGAAAGACTTGGTGTGAAAAACAGCACATATGAACTTTATAAGTAAATCAGTATAAAATATAAATTTTAAATTTTATGATAATCATAATA
>NW_006399820.1:6943360-6999872 GCF_000299155.1 Elephantulus edwardii | reverse complement strand
GGGCCAATTGGCAGCATCAGGATGGATGGTGAAGAGATTGAGATTGTTCACAGCTTTAGTTTGCTTGGCTCCACAGTCAACACTCTTGGCACCAGTAGTCAGGAAATAAAAAGACGTATTGCGATGGGAAAGTCTGCTGTTAGGGACCTCTCCAAAGTACTGAAGAACAATAGTGTCTCTCTGGAGACTAAGGTGCTTCTGATACAGGCCATGGTCTTTGCTATCACTTGTTATGCATCAGAGAGTTGGACAATGATTAAGGGGGATAGAAGGAGAATTGATGCCTTTGAGCTGGAGAAGAGTATTGAATGTACCATGGACTGCTCAGAAAACAAACAGATTCATCCTGGAAAGGGTCAAACTGGGTGGCTCCTTGGAGGCAAGGATTCTGAGGCTCCATCTAACATAGTTTGGACATGTTGTAAGGAGGGGCCGGTCCTTGGTGAAGGACATCATGATTGGGAGGGTGGAGGGACAGCACAGAAGGGGAAGGCCCTCTATGAGGTGGGTTGATTCAGTGACTGGGGTAATTGGTATGGGAGTGTCAGAGACAGTGCGATTGGCACAGGATAGAGCAGAGTTTAGGGCTGTTGTGCATAGGGTCGCTATGAGTCTCAAGCAACTTGATGGCACATAACAACAACAACAATAATAATAATCATGGATAGTCAGAAAAGTATAGAGAAAAAAAGTACAAGTTACATGGAATAAAGCTACTGTTTTAAAAAATAAAGTTTCCTATAATAATTTCTAAAGTCATACAGTCTATTTTACCTCATTGAAATGAGACTATTTTTAAAAATCACTGACCAAACATCATACTTTCAGTCATTAGAATGGAATGTAAGGAAGTAACATTCTTAGCCTGAATATTTTCGTTCATTTTCAATGCTGGCTATTATTGGCATTTAATTATCATCCAAATCTGTCTTCCCTCTTAAGCAGGAGCCACAAGAAACCAAAAGACTCCTTGCATCAAGCCATCAGTTTGTTTCTAATTATCATTTAAACAATAGCAGGTTCATGACTTTACTGAACAATTCTGTTTCATTCTTAATGGGACTTTAATGAAAGTTTACAGAAAAGTTGGGTTTTCATCCATTCATTATTGCACATTGAAGAGAAGACTTTTGTGTTTATTTTATTACTTCTTCCTTTTCAGTTTTCGTAGATTTATCTACCAACTCAGTACTTTTTAAATGCACAATTCATTGGCATTTATTATGTTTGTCTTGTTGAGCAATCATTACTACTATCGTTTTCCAACTTATTTGGTATTATTATTATTATTACCAATTGGTAATAGAGGTTGATTGCCATCTTAAACAACAATTCTGTCTCCTTACCTCCCTCCCATCTCTTGCAGCCACTAAGAAATTTTGAACTGTATATTGTGGATCTTACAATCTTTGTCCTTTGCCACTCATATTTCACTCAATAGGTTTCATAGTTCATCCAGATATAATGTGCATTAGAACTTTCCTCTTCATATTCTGATTTCGTAATTATTCTGATTTGAAAGTATATTTTATTTATCCATCTATTTATCGGTGAACACTTAGATTGTTTCTATCTTTAGCTAATAAGACTAGAACTGCAAGGAACACTGGTGTACAGGGCTCTGTAAGCTTTCCTGATTTTAATTATCCTTTTAAATTTTTTTCTAAAAAATCCCTCTCATGTCTGTTAAAAGGAACTCTGGTAGTGTAGTTTATAAACAGTTGTGGTGTTAAGGTAGAATTTCTCTAGTGGTTTGAATTCAGAAGCAGTTCTGATGGAGAAAGATGAGCAATTTCCTCCCTGATGTATATGACTTCCAAAATCCCACTCCAGCTAGGAGTGAGTTCCAACTCAGCAGCAATGAGTTTGAGTTCTGGATTTTAGTTCATTGGGATCAAGTTGGAATTGGCTCCAATTTCATCTTCCACTGTACTGTCAGAGGCTGTAAACGACACAGGAGGAGCTTGTCTGTGTTTCTTATGAAAAGCAGTCATTAAATTCAAACCTTCAAACCATGAGCCTTAAAGTTAGCATTGCAACTTATTACCAATAGGTCTGCAGAGCTTTTTTATACCTCAGAATATGTAATCATATGGAAATTATGTTTAACCTTTTGAGGAAAATATAAACTGTTTCTCCACAGTGACTTCACATTATCACTAACAGTGGATGAAGTTTCCAGTTTTTCCATATCATCATTGCCACTTATTATTCTGTTTGTTTGACACATAACCAGAAATTATTACTGTTTCTTTTCATTGTAATTATATTGGATTAATATTTATTATTTTATAGATTACATTCTAATTATCCATATTTTGTTCATTATCTTTCATTAATAACAATATCTAGCTCTTCAACAATAGTTTATATGATATTTCCTCTCACTGCTTGTCTTTGAGAAATATGAAAGGACACATTCTCTTCTTTTACAGTTCTATCTAACATCTGCTGAAATTTATTTGCCTAAGCCCATCATTGTGGGTGGAAAATAGATATTTGAACATCGAAGCTCTCTGTTGCAGGTATAATCTTATTTTTAGTTCAATATTTTATTGGAATCTTTATATACTTTAAGGAGCTGTGGTAGCCTAGCAGTAAGAATTTGTGCTTCATTCTCAAAGGCATGTGGTTTAACTCTACCAGCTGCTCTGTTGGGGAAAAAGAAACAATCTCCCCTTGTGGAATTTACTTCCTCTGAAAACCCACCAGAGGGTCAGCTACAACATAGTTCTAACTCGATGGTATACAGAAGCAGTAGCAGCATAATATACTTTATATATTTCACAGTAGGAGAAGACACAGGATTATAAAATGGAAAATTACTTATAATCATTATTCCTTGTAGCAAACAATATTTTGTTTAGTCTTTAGCAGTGATGTTAAGTTAGATTTGGAGAATGGAGAGTGACATTGAAGAAACGCTGAGAATGAGTTTTGGATTGATGGTTGAATTCCAAATATATGTACCTACCTGAGAACAGAAAGCTGTGGTAGCTTAGTCCACAGGTAGTTGTGCTGTTAACTTAAGGTAGCACTTCTCTGTTGGTTAGAATCTACCAACACCTCCTCAGGAGAAAGACTGACAATCTCCTTCTATGCAACTGACCGCTGAAGGGTCAGTCGTGGTTGGTTCTAACTTGGCAGAAATAATTTTAGTTAGTTTATTTTCTTTTACTTGAGAACACATCCGTATGGAGGTTCTGTCATTAATGGACGTGTGCTGGGTGAATGTAAAATTCAAGAACCCACTGATTTTGTGTCTGTGCACAGGATGGTTCCAGGAGGTCTCTATCCACAATGTGTGTGTGTGTGTGTGTGTGTGTGTGTGTGTGTGTGTGTGTGTGTGAAATAAGTCTTGAAAAAGACTTACTTTCTCTAGATGGAATGATAGGAAAGACAAAATTGGAAACAAAGATGGTGACTATTTCTTGCCCTTATCTGCAGAGATTCCTTGTGTTGGGCTGCTAACTTGATAGTTTTGTGATTAATACCTACCAGGTGGCCCAAGAGAGAAAACGAGGTAGTTTTTTCTTGTTAAGATTTACATACTTGACAACCATGTTGAAATCACCTTGGGTCAGAATCAGCTAAACAGCAGGTCTTTTTGTTTGTTTTTTCTTTTATACCCAGAGACTGAGTCTGGTAGTTACTTCTAAGGTGATTCTAGAGACTTTTCAAATAACTAGAGATACCTGGGTATTGGTCACAGGCTCTACAATCTTTCTATCTGAGAAGTAACCCTGTGAAATTTAGATACTGATGTCTACATCTAATTTTCTTACATGTCTGCAAAACTGAGAAATGTTTTAGTAACTTTACAGAAACACCTATATAATGAAAATAAGAGTAACTCAAAACTATAAAAGTCATTCTCTGAAGGGTGAATTCACAGGCTCAGAGAAGCATTGCTATCAAGATGATCTAAAATCCTGACATTTTTGAAGTGAAAAATATATATTTACCAGAAGCCTTCTAGCAAAAGAAAATGTTCTCAAAACTTCTCTTGTGTGGATTATAGTAAGTATTTAAAAAGCCTTAAATTGAAGTTAATAGCTGGGATTGCTCCTGAATAGAATAATTCATTGTCTATGGAACATTTGATAGGTCTTTTAATTTTAAGTGCCGCAGTTTCCCCACCACTGAAACAAGGTTAATACTCACTATTCTACTCATTCATTCACTCGTTGTCACCTACATATTTCAGGGAAAAGTGTTATACTAGTGTTTTATTTCCATTGATGGAAGGAAGGTAACACTTATTTGAAAATGCAATTTATTAGAAAATGGAGAAACTAAAGTTTTTATAATCAGCTACTAGTTCCCAGTGCTATAGAAGAGTTATCACAGGAATCCCTGAACACAAGACAAGCATAAAAACCCAAACATCTATCTTCAATATCAGTGAACTTAATACATACAATTTAATATGATTAAAAGATAATTTTGTTTACTAGCAGATATATATTGCAATATTTCTGAATGAAAATAAAGAAATCCCTTAGTGTGTACAGAAAATTTCCTGGAGAAGTGGAAGAATATTCCTTGCTCATGGATAGGAAGACTCAATGTTGTCAAAATGGCAATACTACCAAAGGCGATATACACGTTCCATGCAATCCCAATACAAATACCAATTTCATTCTTCAATGAGATGGAAAAGGCAATCTCCAGCTTCATTTGGAATGGAAAGAAGCCCTGAATAAACAAAGCACTCCTTAAGAACAGAAAAAAGGTAGGAGGCATTTCACTCCCTGATTTCAAATCCTACTACACTGCCGTGGTAGTTAAAACAGCATGGTACTGGTACAATGACAGACACATAGATCAATGGAAAAGAATTGAGAATCCGGAAATCAGTCCATCTATTTATGGTTGATTGATTTTTGACAAGGAGATAAAATCAGTTAGGTGGGGAAATGACAGCCTTTTTAACAAATGGTGTTGGCAAAACTGGAAAATATATCTGCAGAAAATTTAAACAAGATCCATACCTCACTCCATGTACAAAAACCAACTCAAAGTGGATCATGGACCTTGGACTAAAACCAAGGACTATAAACTTCCTTAAAGAAAAGCTTGGAAGAACTTTAGCAGTCCTAATCCACAACATACAGAGTCTTCCAAGTATCCTGAAAAATTTAGAACCAGGAGAAGATAAAATAGATGAATTGGACCTTCTAAGAATCAAATCCCTATGCACATCCAAAAACTTCTCCAAGAGGGTAAAAAGGGAAGCCACAGACTGGGAAAAAGTGTTTGGTAATGACATGTCAGATAAGGGACTTATATCTAGAATTTATAAAATAATTGAGCACCACAGCAAGATAAGGTAAATACCCCAATAGAAAAATGGGCCCAGGATATGAGCAGACACTTCACCAAAGAAGACATTCAGATGGCCAACAAGCACATGAAAAAATGTTCAAAATCCCTAGCCCTGAGAGAGATGCAAATCAAGACAACTATGAGATATCATTTCATCCCAGTAAGAATAGCAAAATTTAACAGAACAGCTAACAACAAATGCTGGCGAGGTTGTGGAGAGACTGGAACCCTTATTCACTGTTGGTGGGAGTGTAAAATGGTGCAACCACTGTGGAAAGTGGTTTGGCGCTTTCTCAAAAAGTTGCAAATAGAGATACCATTTGACCCAGCAATTCCATTACTGGGAATATACCCTATAAAGACCATAAATGACACTCAAGCAGATATATGCACACCCATGTTTATTGTGGCTTTATTCACAAAAGTAAGGAGTTGGAAACAATCAAAGTGCCCATGAATAAACGAATGGATAAAGAACCTGTGGTGTATTCACACAATGGAATACCATGCTGCTTTAAAAAACAAGGAACTCTTGCAATATTATTCAAAATGGTGACCCTGGAAGACATTATGCTGAGTAAAAATCTTAGTCACAAAGAGACAAATATTATATGGTGTCACTGTTATAAAATGAGGCTGACATTGGGGTGGGGGTAAGACTGAGAAAAACTGGATAAATTATGTTTACTGCATTAAAAAAAAAGAATAGTTGCTATATATATATATACACACATATATATATACATATATATATATATACACACATATATATATAGCTGCAATTTAAATTGCATATGAGTAATTAATGTTCTGTTCTACAATCAGCCTCAATGCTCGTTTAGACAGCTGATAATGAGTTCTGTATTGTCTCTTTCTATAGATAAAACCAATTTGATACTTGTATATTCCTTTAGGTAAGATCCATATATATAATTGTCATTTATGTTATTCTGGTTTTCTGTAAAAAGGTATGAGCAATGACTAAATTAATGATTTAAAAAAAAAAGGAAATTTCTGAATTTCTCTATCTTGGGGGGAGAGAATTTGGCCATCTTCCAAATTTGATCGAAGAAGAGCAAGAAATAGAGTTCAGAAAGTAAGAAGTGTAGAATTTGGGAAGCCTACCAGAAAAAGGTATGGAATAAATTCCATAATGTGCCTAGGTTCCTATTGATTTAAGTGTGTATTAACAATAATTCCAAAATTCCAGACAGAAAAACCTTCAAAAAAATGGCAATTATAAGGAAAACATAAGACTCAGAGATCACAAAGAGTTGTTGTTTTTTTTTTTTTATATATTCCTGGATCAAGAATAAAGAGATTTCATTGAACACATGGACTTTCAGTACATACCTAAGAAGCAGTGCTAAATTAGAACATGAATAAAGCTTACTTTAGGCATTCTCCCAAAGAATTTAAAGGCATTTATCAAATGGATTAAAGTTCCTAGAAATTAATTTAATTATATGTAAGAAAAAGTCTGATATTCTTTCAAGGGATACAACAAAATCTACCACATAAGAAATAGAAAAATCTAAATGTAAAACTTAAATTTTGTTTTAAAAATCAGTAAATTTGAAGGGGGAGAAAAGATTTAAACTGTGAGAAGAGCAGTCAATGTAAAAAAAACTAGATTTTCAACTGTAAATTAAAAGAAGAACATTAAAATTAGTTTATGTGTTTATTTTCTATGCTCAAAACATAGGAAAATATGAACATGATGAAGAGATAAATGGACAATTTAAAAAGAATGTAAATGTAACATATGGAGATCAAAAGTTTACTATCTGAAATGAAACATATATTGGATGGAAAAACAGTAGATAATATACTCGAGGAAGAAAAAGTAGTAGAATTAAAAATGCAGCAACAAAATAAAGCATGTAAGGTTAAAAAAAATTGAAAAATGGAACATCATTGACCCATTAGCAGGGACCCGTGTATTTTGTTAAGTATTAATTTATTAAACCATAAATTAATACTTTTCATTTTTATTTTCTATGTTGTATTCTTTTATCTCGGAGCTTTTGGAGTTTCCATGATCATTACACAAATCAATAATTCTCAAACTTGAATATGCATCAGAATCACCTACAAGGCTTGTTTAACTGATTATTGAGCCACAACTTAGCTTCTGATCAGAAGATGTGAGGGAGAGGAAGATAGTGGTGACAGTTTGCATTTGTGACAATTTCATACATGATGCACACATTAATTGTCTGGTGACCACACTTTGTGAGCTACTGGCTTTATGAGCCAACCACCCTTCTGACAGAAGAAATTAAGATGGAATTTATGTGAGCTGAGAGAGTAACAACATGAAAATCTTTCAATAAGTCTCCTGGAAGACTTTCTAAAGGACTCCATAGAAAACTCCATCACCACCACCCAGCGAACATCAAGTTGATTCCAACTCATGGAAAACTCATTGAATCAAGAAAGGCCGATAATTCGTCTATAAGTTGATCTTCAGGAGTTTCTCCCAAGGTACCTTTAAGGATACTTCAACCTTTAACCTTTCAATTAGCAGCAGAATATTAAACATTTACCCACCTGACAATTTTCTGTAGCAAGTTAGTATTGAAACAGTTCATATCGCTTAATTAATATTCTTCAGGCTAAGAACTACCAACAAATGCTGCTGTTCTTTATTAACTATATATTGCTTTCACCAACTATTTGCAAGTGTGAAACTGCTGGTATTATTTTCATCTTGATATTAGAAATTTAAAAAAAATATTGTTATTATTTTGCTCCTCCAATAGATTATAAATTCAAAAGTAGATAGTTTTAAAACATTCATCATTATTGACTCTTTTTCATAACTTGTCCTTTGTTTTGATTAGCATCATTTTCTTGTGATAACTTTTAGCCTAATTTTTTAACTGAAAATAGCACATGATAGACCATATTTTACTATCAAGTAGTTCTAAAACATGAAGAAAATAGAAATATTTCTATTATGAACAAGTTAAAAATAGAAGATAATTTGGCCAACAAGAATTAAAATATACAGGGATCTTTTATGGTTTACTAAATAAGGAGTTGTGCTGACAAACTAAAGACGGGCAATTTTAATCTACCGGCTATTCTGAGGGAGAAAGATGAGCAGTCTCCTCCTATGTGATTTACAGTCTCTGAAAACCCACTGGAAGGTCAGCTATGAGTCAGTTCTGACTCGTCAGCTGTGAATTTGAAGGCTTTTTTTGGTCATGTACTACAGATTTGATAGGATTGAACATGTGTGTATCTCATTTCAGACCTTGGGATGTATATGCCCTTTCTACAAAAGACAACAAAATAAATTTTTAAAAATATAAAACCTCATGATCTTGTAAAAGTGTCACTTTTTTATTTAAAAAATGCTTTTCTACTAAAAACCCAAACCCCACTAACACTGAGTTGTTCTTTTCAATCCGTGGTTGCATAAAATTACTTTTATTTATTATTTTTTCATATTAGTTTTTCTCTTCCTTCATTGATTTTAATTTTTATTTTAATTTTCTTCCTTTCTTGATTTTAGTTTTGCTTGTAGGTCTTCCAGCTAGTCTTTTCTTATTAACTTTTTTTCTATTCTTTGTCCTTGAAACTGCAGCTATTTTCTCTCCTTATGATAACCCGTGCTAAACATTCAGGGGATATTTTAATCCTGTGGTTTTAGTCTTATAGCTGAAGGGAGCATTGTCTATTGTGTGCAATGCATTGATGGCTGGAAACAATCAATCCCTATTATCCAATTAAACCTGGAAAGATATGGACTGTTGCCCAAACTCTTGGACCTCTTGATCTAAATGCATGGTGCATGCCATGTGAACTGAAGGAAATTCTTTGCTTATTACCCAGTTACATTGTTTTTGTTTGGGAATTTAGATAATGGAAGACTTGTGTGGTTGAGAGAATATTTGGGAAGAAAATCAAGCTGCTCATCAGACTTTTGAATGATTTATTTCCCCTTTAAAAACCAAATCCACTCCTGGTGAGGGTTTGCTCTTTCTTCTCGAAATACTTTCAGATTCCTGGTTCACCTAAAATTCAGGTCAACTGCTACAGACGGCCATGTCACAAACACTTGAATATATTTGACTGTGTGCTCAGGAAAGGGCGTTCAGTGCATACCAGCCATACCAGCAAACATGTTAGACCAGGGCCCCTCTCCTGAGCCCTTCAGGAAAATCAAAGGGAGCTTTGTCTAAACAGGCCTCACAGAATTGGACTCATTGTATTTGCTTCTTTGCCTCCAGTCACCTGCATTTGGATTTTAATCCTTTGCACTATAATCCTTTTGACTTAGTATGGCTTGATTATACTCTCATTATGTTCATTTTTCTTCTTTGGGGTTCCATAGTCATTGTTGTTTTGATGTTTCAAATTGCTAAGTGCTCCTGCTCTCATAATGCGTTAAGGATACCAGAGACTGGCATTGTTCAGGGGTTAACAGATGTTCAGATATTAGTGATAAGAAGAGAGTTGGAGGAAAATAAGAATGGAGCAGAGTCACTAATCATACCATAGAGGGGTCCAGTTATAGGCTTGATTGAAGGTTTTGAGGCCAAAGGGCTTTAGAAATCCATTTTCATTTCTAGTCTGTCCAATATGGTTTTTATCTAAATGTGGCATAAAGAAATTGTTCTGTTAGACCCCTTCTAATGTTCAGAAACATTTGTGTGGACATTTTCCTTCACTCTCCACTTCCCCCCCCCCTTTTTTTGCCATGAGGAAGTTTTGCTTGGCCTTGAGTAAATGAAACTCAGAACCCAAAGAGCTCAGTTAAATTCAGCTTGAAATGGAAAACCCATGACACTATAGTGAGTGCTGAGAGGAGTGAATATTAGCTGTGCTTCTTCTAATCTTCCTCTTTTGCCATTGCTTTCCAATGTAGAAGATGCAGAGCAGGAGAAGATAACATAAAATAAGAATGTGTGAACCCAAACCATCTGAGATATTAAACCCTTATACACTTGGAGTCTTTTTATAATGGTGATTCAAATTAAATTAATGCTGGTTGACCTAGTTGTGGTAAAATGCCCTGGCACGTTATGGCACTTTCAAATGGCCATCAGACAAATGTCACACACACTGCTGACAGTATTGAGGTCCATGCCAGTTGGCAGCTTTGAACACAAAGCCATAGATTCCAACAGAGGCGGAGAAAGCATTACTTCTCTCTTTACCCCTTGGCCCCAGTCCTGTCCTCAATTCTGGATCAGGACTGCTCAATACAGACATTGAAATTTTTTTATTTTTTTATTTTTTTGTGTGCGTGTACCGTCAAATCAGATCTGACTAGTACAGGAGGAGATTGCCCCTCCTTCCCCGGCAGAGCATCTGGTGGATTCGAACCGTGCACCTCTGGGATTGTAGTTGCAGCTTCTTGCCACTAGGACACCAGAGCTCCCCAGACATTGAAATGTTAATAATACTTATGTCTAAGTCACCTGTTTGAGACTATTACTCTAATGGGATGGTTATACCTTTCAACTCTCTGCAATTATTTACCGTCATTGTCAACATTAAAACTGACTTTCTAAGTTCCACTTTAAGTTTGGGCACAGACATGCCAGAATGTTCTACGTTTCTAATATGCATTCTTTATATCTTAAGACTGGGTGCCAAAGAAATGTTTTAAGGAAAGCATTAGAAGATTGGCTGGCCTTTTATAAATTTGTCACTGCCTTTTGGTTTGGTTTGCTCCTTATCATAAGCCTTAGTAATTACATTTTGTGTATCCCTTGAGGCCTCAACACTGACAGAACTGCATTTAAGGAGAAGGAATGGAATACACCCAACAACACTTAAATTCAGCTCACTTGGCTGCATGTATTATGACAACATCTTTTATCACTGTCGTAATCTCATAGCAATGTTGGACAGAGTGACAATAAATTGCTTTTATCTTGCCTTTTTGCAGAGTTTAGAGATTTCTCTTGTAGCAAATATCCCCCCTCCCCCTGTGAAAGTCACATACATTTTTCTTGGTGTTTCTCTTCCTGGGAAAAAGGGGGGAGGGGGGAAGAAGGAAAATTGGATAGATTTTTGTGGGTGTTTGCATCTCTTAGATGTTTCCAATTTAAATGAAGAAAATAAATGTCTTCAAAGTTTTGGGCTATTTTTTTCCCCGTTCTGAAAATTTTCCCCTACCATGTGCTCAAATTATAATGTTCCTTGTTATTGGTATTTGTTCTAAGCTTGTTTTCAATGTATGATGACTATGTGTATCAGACTGGACTGTAACTCATAGGGCTTTTAGTGGAAGTAAAGAGCTAGATTTCTTTCTAACATCTGAGTGAACTTAAAAAGCTTTACCCCTTCAGTTAGCAAGTGAGCACCTCAATGTTTATATCATTCAAAGATTTTAATATGTTCTGCTTTTGCTACATGTGATGGGTTAATTTTCTACTCGTCTTTCTATTTCTATCATTGCTGTAGACTCAAAAACAAGTCTTAGCTGATCCTTCTTTATTGGGGTTCTGTGCAACACCCTAAGACTGAAATCTTTGCTGAAAAATTCCATAGGTTTCTAGAGGATAAAGATTAATGCCTAGCTTCTACCAGAAAGGTTAGCATTTCACACCCAGCCAACAGCTCCTGTTGGATGGCTGTCAATTTGTTTACACAAAGACTTCCTAAAAAGGTTTAAATATATGCTGAATATAAATAATGAGAAATATGCTAAAGAGGACAAGAAAAGATAGTTGTTGATTGTTGTCTAGTTGAGCACAACTTATAGTGACCCTATAAACAAAAGACCTGAAGCCTTCCTAAAACTGTCGTTGTTTCCCCAAGTCCATAGAGTTTCCAGAGGCGTATGGTTTAGGAAGTGGATGCCATTCCTGCATTCAAAACTGTCTTAAACTGGGAGCTCTATCAAACAATGACTGCCATAGACAGACACTATGGCATTTGAGACCCCAATGGCACAAGGTTCTGCATCACAGCAAAAGCAGATTATCTCAGCACAGCAAATTGACAGAAGAGTGCTATATGACTTAGAAGAGTGTTCCTCCAAAATATAGTAACAAGGGGTTTAAACATTATCCCTTGGGCCTAAATTTTTTTATTTTTTTCTTGGACTTCAACAAAAAGTCTTTAATCTTGGCTAAACAAGCCAATGGCACATAACAATAATAGTATGTAGTGCCAAGTCAACTACCACTCATAGTGACCCTATGAATGAGAATTCTTTTTTTCTGTTTCGTTTTTTTCCCCCTTTTATTTATTCCTTTTTGATGGATAGAATAAAAATGTCTATATTGCAAAAAAAATAATTTTAATGAACATTTACAGAGATTTTGGATTTCCATTCATTCACTGCTGCACTTCTCTCCCTGCCCAGCCCTCCTCCTAACCCCAGTTTGCTTCTCTCTTCTAAAAGAAACACTCCCCCCCACCCCGGTACACAATTCCCCCGCACCCCTCCCACCGCCCCAAGTACATTCCACTATGCAACCTTAATTGTGGACTCTTGTGATAACCATAATACCCTATCATACATCACTTTTAAATTAATCACTCCCTCATCTGTTTCAGTGCAGTATACGCAATTTATCCAGTTTTTCTCAGTCTTACCCCAACCCTGATATCAGTCCCATTTTATTTCCATTCCCATTCATTCATTGTTACACTTTTCTCCCAGCCCCCCCCCTCCAGTACTCTATTCTCTTTGAAAATAAAGAAGAATTCTTTCATTGTTTTACAATCCCTCCCCCCCAGGTCCACCCCACTATGGATTCTTCATTCTGGACTCCTGTCATGACAAAAATTCCTAATTAAATATCCCTTGTAAACAGTTTTCTCCCTCATCTGTTTCAATGCAGTATACATTACTTACCCCATCTTTCTCAGTCTCCCCTCAACCCTAATGTCAGTCCTGTTTTACAACAGTGGCACTATGCAGTATTTGTCCTTTGTGACTGAGATATTTCACTCAGCATAATGTCTTCCACAGCCACTCATTTTGAATAATATTGCATGAGTTCCTTGTTTTTCAGTGCAGCATAGTATTCCGTTGCGTGAATATACAACAGCTCTCTAACCATTTGTTTGTTGATGGGCACTTAAGTTATTTCCAACTCCTTGCTACTGTGATGATAAACATGGGTGTGCATCAGGCCTACTATTTAAATACAAGGGCCCTCCAAGAGGCTTAAATAAAAAACAATCAAACATTCCACAGAGATCCTTAACCAAAACAAGAGCACCATCTTCCCAGTCTTCCCCCAACTCTAAAATGAAGACAAGGGCCTCGTGTTATATGTTATTGTTGTTAAGTGCCATTGAGGAGTGACCCTATAAACAAAAGACCTTAACTCTGTTCTATAACTATTGTCCTTTCTCTTGGTTCGTAGTCTCCATAGACATATTTAGGAAGTCGATGCCATTCCTGCTTCCAAGCCTGTCTTAATCTGTGAGTTTTACCAAACATTGTCAACCATGTGTAACCATTATGGCATTTGATGCACCAATGGCACACCCTTCAGTATCACCACAATCCCAAGTTACCTCAGTACAGCAAAATAACAGAACAGTTCTGTACCACTTAGGAGAACGTTCATTTCATACACAATTAAAACCAGACAATGAGAGCCTAGTGCTTGGGCCTGGGGCTTTTAAAAATTAATTTGCCTTTTGGGGGTGAATTCTTCTTGGGTTGGTAGAGAGTAGGTTCTGGACTATTTCATTGGTGCTTAAGTATGGGCCGGAAGCCTCTTGTTGAAGCCAATGAGAGCGTGGAGCATGGGCCTGGGATTTTTAAAACTTCATTTGGAAAAGATAGAATTTCAATAAAAATATTTCTGCTACCTAAAACATATTAGTAAAGCTTTCTGTACTGTAATCGTGGTACTCATTGCTCTTACTTTTAACTATATTTATGAAATTGATAATTTTTGTCCACGAAGATTATTTTGTATCTCTATTGCATGAACTCACAGTTTGAATACAACAACTGATTTATGGGAGAAAGATGGACAATTATTTTCCTTGTGATTCACAGACTTTGAAAATCCTCTTGGAGGTTCAACTATCAATTGGTTCCGATTCAAAAACACATAACAACAATAATGGCTTGATCTAGGCTAAAACTTCTAGTTCTTTGTGAATCAGGAATAGGGAAAGCAGCATTAAATATCAACTCAGGATGTTGTAAGAAATGGCCAGTCTCATTGTCTTTGTTAAAGTTCAGGGGTTTATTCACAGCCAAGTGAATAAAACCCATAATAGTTGATAACAATACTTAATTATCCATATTTTTAAAATTCCACGTATAGTGAATGTAACTTCTTGAGCCCCCAATTTAGACTTTCAGTGCTTTGGTACATTTAGCATCTATTGAACTAGTTAATACACTAACATGTTTTTGGTTTTTAAAGAACTGTGTCATCTTTGTTGTTGTTGTCAAGTATATTTGAGCAGAGTACCATCCATAACAACTCTATGAACAAGTCTGAATCAAGTCCTATCTTGTGCCATCCTCACAATCTCTTCAAATGAGACCAGTGCTGTAGTCAATATGTCAATCTATCTGGTTGAGGATCTTCCTCTCTTTTGCCGGCCCTCCACCTTTCCAAGAAAGATGGTGAAGCTTTGTCTTTCATGCTTGAGACATGTAGCTAGGTGAGATTATTCCTTGGAAAGGGACATCATACTTGGAGAGATGGATAGTTAGAAAATGAAAGGAAGACATCCAAAGAGATGGACTGACATGATGACTTCAACAATGAGTTCAAGTGTGTCAGAGACAATGAGGATGGCACAAGATAGGACACCATCAGGTTGGCTGTTCTTAAAGTCACTGTGAGTTGTACCTGACTTGATGCCACCTACAACAACAGTAACAGCTTTGGAGTGAGTAAGTACTATTATTGGTACAGTTTTGTAGATAAAAGTATTGAAACATTAGAAAGTTAAGTAACACAATCAAAGTTGTCCAGCTAATAAATGGGAAACATGGGATCCAGTCCAGGGTAATGATAGTCCAAAAATCTTGCTTTTGAACATTCTGTTTTAATATTAGATATATAGATGTGGCTATTTTGCTATTATTTCTTTTTGGAATAATAAAAAATAAATGGTGTGTTTTTTTAATCAAATATTTATTTACACCAGTTTACTTGCAAAATTCTTATGCATTGTTTTTCACACTGTATATTTCCCATTTCCTTTACCGACCTCTACCTCCACCCATCAGATTGTGTGACCCTATGATTAAATGTCTCTACCCATACCCATCCATTCATCCTCATCCCTCTGTTACTACCCTCCCCTTTTAGATCCTCGTACAGGTTATACCAGTTATCTATTTCTACAATAATGATTTTACACAGTATTTGTCCTTATAAGACTGAGATAGTTCACTTAACATAATGCTCTCTAGTCCCTCCCAAGTTGGTAGTGATTTTCAAAATCATTGTTCCTACAATGCTGAGTTGTATTCCATTATGTGAATATATCATAATTTCTCAAACCACTCAATTGTGGTAGGGCTGTTTCCATGTTCTTGTGATGGTGAATAATGCTTCTATGAACATTGGTGTACAAAACTCCATTCATGCTTAGTTCTAATTTTTGGGGAGTATATTCCAAGCAGTAGAATAGCTATGTCATATGGAATTTTTATGTTCAGCTTTCTGAGGAAACACCAAACTGCCTTCTCTCCACATCCTCTCCAACATTTATTACCTGTCCTGTTAAACTTTACCACTGCTACTGGGGTGAGATTGTATCTCCTTGTGGTTTTGAATTGCATCTCTTATTGCCAGTGATTTTGAGCATCTCTTCATGTGTCTGTTGGTCGTCTATATCTTTCTCTGTGAAAAGTCTTTCAACGTCTTTTGCCCATTTTTTAATTGTGCTATCAGTCTTTTTCTTGTGAAAGTCTTGCAGTATTCTGAAACTTTTGATATGAGATCTTGTCTGAAATTATATTGCTAAATGTTGGTTTTGTGTTTGGTTTTGGTTTTTGGTGGTGGTTTTTTTTTTTTTTTTCACTAGTCACTAGGTTTTCTTTTCACTCTGTTTAAAAAGGTTTTGATGTACACAGGGATTTATTCTTTAGGAGTCTCATTCATCAATTTTATCCTCTCCAGACTGTGCAATTCTGACTGTATTCTGCAGTCTCATTATACCATAAACTAGACCATCTAAGCTTGATCCAAGTTTGTCTCTTAAGGACTGTATGGTTTGGGGCTTTACTCCCAGGTTTCTGATACACCTTGAGTTAATTTTTATTTGTGGTGTGAGATGTAGATCTGTTTCAACTTTCTGCAGATAGCAGTTTAGTTTTGATGTAACCATTAGTAGAAGAGGTTGTTATTTCCCCACTTGACAGGTTTTATTTCCTTGTCAAATATCATTTGACATAAGTCCATTTCTGGTTCTCAATTCTGCTACTTTAGTCTATGAGCCTGTCATTGTACCAGTACCATACTGTTTTGGTTACAACTTCTGTGTAGTAGGTTTTGAGGTCAAGAAGTACTATGACTCTCACTTCCTTTTTATTTTTAAGAAGTGCTTTGCTTATTTGAGGTCTCTTTCCTCTCCAAATAAACTTAACAACTTTCCATTTCAATCTCCTCGAAAAATGAATTTGGTATCTGTATTGGGATTGCGTTGAACATGTAGGTTCCTTTCTGTAGGATTGTCATTTTCACAATAATGAGTCATCTTCTTTTTTTTAATATACTATTGGATTCTATATTGATCTTTAGCTGATGTTAGATGGACATTGGCAGAAAGCAAAGAATGCCAGAAGAATGTCTATCTGTGCTTCATTGACTATGCAAAGGCTGTGTGGACCACAATAAGCTGTGGCTGACTCTGAGAAGAATGGGAATCCCAGAACATTTGATTGTGCTAATGCGAGACCTATACTTGGACCAAGAGGCAGTCATCAGAACAGAGCAAGGAGACACTAATGGTTTAAAATTAAGAAGGGGTATGTTCAGGGTGTGTTCTGTCTCCATACCTTTACAATCTGTATGCAGAATAGATCATCCAAGACGCTGGGCAGCACGAGGAGGAATGTGGCATCAGGATTGGTGGAAGAGTCATCAACTGCAGAAGGGCAAAGACTGCAGCCTTCAATACGGATTGAAGCTCAACATCAAGAAAACAAAGATTCTCATCACTGGGCCAATTGATAGTATCAGGATGGATGGTAAAGAGATTGAGATAGTTAACAGTTTCAGTTTACTTGGATCCACAGTCAACACTCTTAGTACCAGCAGCCAGGAAGTCAAGAGACAAATTGCTTTGGGAAAGTCAGCTGTGAGGGACCTCTCAAGAGTACTGAAGAGCAACGACGTCAGGCTGGAGACTAAGGTGCACCTGATCTGGGCTATAGTCTTCGCAATTATGTGCTATGCATCAGAGAGTTGGACAGTGAATGGGGATGATAGAAAGAGAATTGATGCCTTTGAGCTGTGATGCGAGAGAAGAGTGTTGAATATACTGTGGACTGCTAGGAGAACAAACTGGTTTGTCCTGGAGAGGGTGCAGCCGGAATGCTCCTTGTAGTCAAGGATTCTGAAGTTTTGTCTGACGTACTTTAGGCATGTTGCAAGGAGGGACTGGTCTTTGGAGAGGGACATCATGTTTGGTAGAGTAGAGGGACGGTGAAGGAGAGGAAGACCTTCGATGAGATGGATCGATTCTGTGACTGGAGTGGTGGGAATGAGTGCGTTTGAGATGGCTAGGTTGCCACAGGATAGAATGGTGTTTAGGGCTTTTGTACAAAGGGTCACTATGAGTTGCAAACGACTTGATGGCACATAACAACAACAACAACAACATTGGATTCTACAGGCTAGGATTTTTGTAACTATATTCATGAGAGATATTGGTCTGTAGTTTTCTTTTATGGCAGTATCTTTGCCTGGTTTTGGTATTAGGGTTATGCTTGCTTTATAGAATGACTCTGTGAGTATTCCTTCTTTTTCTATTTTTAAAAAATACTTTAGTATTAGTAATATTAGTATTTAGTAGAATTGATGATAGATCTTCTCTGAATGTTCACTTGTGAAGACACTGGGGCTAGGACTTTTCTTATTTGGAAGTTTTTTAATGACCTTTATGATTTCTTCTTTTGTGATGGGTCTGTTCAAGTATTCAACGTATGTCTGGGCCAGTCTAGATAGAGATGAGTATGAAGGAATTTGTCCATTTCCTCTAGGTGTTCAAATTTATCAAAGGATAGCATTTTATAGTATTCCAATATTATTTATTCCATTTGGTTTTGTTCTGATATCACAGCTATCGTTTCTTAACAGAATTATTTGTATATTCTCTCCCCCTTCCCAACTTTTTTAAGTTTGACAGTGTTTTTTTTTTTTTTTAATTCTTTTGAAGAACTAGCTCCTGGTATTATTGATGGTTTCAATTGTTTTTCTGTTATCTATGTCATTGATTTCAGTTAGTGTCCTTATAATTTCCTTTCTTCTAGAGACTATAGGATTAAATTATTTCTTTTTCTACTTGTTGAAGATGTTGGGTTAGAGAAATTATTTTTTTTCCTTTTCACTTTTTTATGTATCTATTGCTATGACCTACCCCCTAAGGACTGCATTAGCTGCATCCCAGAAGTTTTGGTAATTGTATTTTGTATTTTTTGTAGTTGTAGTTTCATTTCCACTTGCTTCAAGGAACTTTTTATTTCATTCTTTATTCTTTTATAACTTAATCATATTCTAGTAGAGGGTTATTTAGCTCCCATATGGATAGTTTTGTAAGCTTTACCCTCCTGTGGTTAATTTCTAGTTTTATGGCATTGTGGTCTGAGAAGATACTTTTTATAATTTCAATGTTTTTTGATATTTTGATGCTTTGCTTGTGGTCTAATATGTGATCAATTCTGGGAAATGTGCCATCTGCTCTTGAGAAGAAAGAATTGAGTTTTAATTGGGTATAGTGCTTGGAATACATCCACAAGGTTGATTTGACTGAATGTTTAATTTCAATCTTTTGCATCTTTGTTAAGCATCTTTTGAGTTAACCTATCCTTTGGTGAGAGTGGTGTGTTAAAGTCTCCCACACTATTATTGTTCTATTTCTTTCTTCAATTAAGTTAATTGTTGTTTTATGCATTTTACAAGTCAATCATTTGGTGCATAATGTTGACCAATGTTATATCCTATTTATCTACTATGTTTTAAACTATTTTATAGTGCCCTTCCTTATCTTTTATGAGTTTTTTTTCATTATGAAGTCTATTTTATCAGAGATTAGAATTACCATTCCTTCTTATTGTGGATGCCATTTGCTTGGTAAAGTTCCACCTAGCCTTTGTTTTTGAATCTGTATTTCTCTCCATTTTTAAGATGTGTCTCTTGTAGGCAACATGTTGATGGGCTTTGTTTTTGGTGGTTTTTTTAATCCATTCAGCTCTTCTTTTTCTCATAATGGGCATTTAGTCCATTTATATTAAGTATGATTATTGTCAGGCCAGGTTCTTCTACCATTGCCATTACACTATGTTTCATTTTTTGTTGTTTATGATTAATGTGGTCTATCCACTTTGCTTTCGTGTCTTTGAATGAAGGTCTTCACTTAAAATTTCTTGTAGTTTTGGTCTTGTTTTCACAAATTCCTTAAGTTTCTTCTTTACTTTAAGGATCTAATTTCTCTTTTATATTTGGTGGAGAGTTTTGCTAGGTATAAGATCGTTGGTTGGCAACTTTTTTCTTTCAACTTTCTGTATGTACCATCCCATTATGGTTTCCACTGAGAAAAAGTCCATACTGAAGGGTGCAGTCCTTGACACTCTGCAGCAAGTGAATAAGGTCCTCCTCAGTTTCAGCAAGCAGGGTTATGTCATCTGCATAATGCAGATTGTTAATAGATATTCCACCAATCCTGATGCCACAATTCTCCACATAGAGCCCAGCCTCATGGATAATCTGCTCTGCATACAGGTTGAAAAGGTATGGAGACAGGACACATCCCTTGCGTACACCCTTCCCAATTTTGAACCATGCAGTGTTACCCTGCCCTGTTCTGACTACTGCCTCTTGGTCCAAGTATAGGTTTTGCATTAGCATGATTAAATGTTCTGGGATTCCCATTCTTCTCAGAGTCAGCCACAGTTTGTTATGATCCACACAGTCAAACGCCTTTGCGTAATCAATGAAACACAGATAGAAATTCTTCTGGTATTCTCTGCTTTCAGCTAAGATCCATCTAACAGCAGCTACAATATCCCTAGTACCATGACCTTTTCTAAACCCAGCCTGAACTTCTGGCAATTCTCTGCTGATGTGCTGTTCCAGCCGTTTTTGGGTAATCTTCAGTAGAATCTTGCTTGCATGTGAAACTCTGAAGATTGCACTGGAGCGTAGAGAAGCCAAAGCACATGGAACAATTCAAGATACTAAGGAACTGAACAGAAGATTCCAAAAGGCAGCTCGGAATGACAAAGCAAAATATTATAATGGCATGGGCAAGGAGCTAGAGTCAGAAAATCTAAAGGGCCGAACTCCCTCAGCATTTCTTAACCTCAAGGAACTGAAGAACAAATTCAAATTTAGAGGTGCTATAATCAAGGATGGATTAGGCAGAATATTAAATGATCCAGGAAGTATTAAAAGAAGATGGAAGGAATATACTGAGTCATTGTATCGAAAGGAATTTTAGATACAGAAGAATTTAATGAAATAAAATATGAGCAAGAGCCTATGGTGATGAAAGAAGAAGTTCAAGCGGCTTTGAAGGTAATAGCAAAAAATTAGGCCCCAGGAATAGATGGTATACCAATAGAAGTATTTCAGCTAACAGATGCTGCCCTGGATGTGCTCACCAAGTTGTGGCAAGAAATCTGGAGAACAACCACTTGGCCAGCTGACTGGAAGAGATCTACATTTGTCATATCATTACAATAACTAAATATCAACAACGAAAAGGTTCACAAAATGTTAAGAAAGTGGCAATCTGCCTCAGTCGTCATGGAAAACAAAATAACCCTTCTACTAAAAAAGCAGACCCAATGACTACCCCAGGTAAAGAAAACCAGAAGAAATATGTTGATGTGAAGTTATTTAAACAGCTACAGGAGAAGATGCAAATGATGGAACAAACAATGGAAGGCATTAAAAGAGCAAATACTCCAAAGACTGTGACCTAGAAGAAATGTACTGATGAGGAGCAACTTGACTATTATGGAAGAAAATGCAAAAGATGGAAGAAAAAATTGAGTTTGGATAAACAGGTACAAGAACTTAAAATATGATCACAAAACAGTGAGGGTACAGCAAACACAGTACTAGAAAAGATAGAAAGGCATAAAAATATAATCTATAATATTAAGAATGAAATGTTACAAGTGTTCAACACACTGGTGGGACAAAAAAGTAGAGCTGAAAATATAGAACAGAGAATCAATAACGGGAAAGTAACTGAGAAAATTTTGGAGACTCCCCAGGTATTATGTAGAGTTGGAAATCTACATTCAAGAAACATAGAGACCATCAAATAGACTAGACCAAGAAAGACAAATATCAAGACATATCATAGTCAAATTCTTCAAATTAAAAGATAAGGATAGAATACCAAAAGCTGGATAAGAAAAAGAGTCACCTACAAAGGGGAAACAATTAGATTAAATGAAAGACAAAGATTCTCACCACTGGACTAATTGATAGCATCAGGATGGATGGCGAAGAGATTGAGATTGTTCACAGCTTCAGTTTGCTTGTCTCCACAGTCAACACTCTTGGCACCAGCAGTCAGGAAATCAAAAAACGTATTGCGATGAGAAAGTCTGATATTAGGGACCTCTCTAAAGTACTCAGGAGCAACGGTGTCTCTCTGGAGACTAAGGTGCGCCTGATACAGGCCATGGTCTTTGCAATCACTTGTTATGCATCAGAGAGTTGGACAATGACTAGGGAGGATAGAAGGAGAATTGATGCCTTTGAGCTGTGGTGCTGGAGAAGAGTATTGAATGTACCATGGACTGCCAAGAAAACAAAGATTCATCATCGAGAGGATTAAACCAAGCAACTCCTTGGAGGCAAGGATTCTGAGGCTTCGTCTGGCATACTTTGGTCATGTTGCAAGGAGGGACAGGTCCTTGGAGAGTGACATCATGTTTGGGAGGGTGGAGGGACCGCGCAAGAGAGGAAGACCCTCTATGAGATGGATTGATTCAGTGACTGAGGTGATCAGCATGGGTATGTCAGAGGCAGTGTGATTGGCACAGGATAGAGCAGGTTTTAGGGCTGTTGTACATAGGGTCGCTATGAGTCACAAACGACTCGACGGCACATAACAACAATCACAACAACAACAACCACAACAATGATTTAATGTCTTAGGGTATGGCAATGTTTTGTCAAGGACAAGTGTATTAGTGCTTTCTTGTCTTCCCAACGTGGGATGACTTGCTTTCTAGAAACCATGGCTCCAGTAAAACTCTTCCACTTGAAATTAGGAATTTCATGTGATGTAGTTGAGACAGCAGTGTTCAAGAACAAAGTACCCCTCTTGTCTACTCTATGAGACAGTTCAGTGGCAGGTCTTTGACTTCATTCTTGTGGTAGTTGCAGGTGATTTCTTGACAGGATTTCGCGTATTGGTGAACTTCCTTATTTTTTTGTCTTGAAGGTCTTAGTCCAGAATGTCCAGGAAACAAGCCAATACAGTGGGTGGGAGTCTGAGGGCAAGTGGTAGGTGTCCCTCTGTCCATGGTGGTGGGCTAATTTCTGTTTCTGTGCGGAGCCCCACTCTGGTGGGGGCATTAAATCTCTCACCTTTGAAAGAAAATGGACCAATATGGAGGGCAGGATGCAGAGGGTAGACAGTACGTGTATATCTACTGACAGTGGGTGTCCCCGGTCCAAGGCAGGTGGGGTGATCTTTCTACAGCACTTCACCCTGTCCTGGGAGCTAGAGGAGTTTGTGTGTGCTTGTGTGTATGCAAATCTCTTTGTCACCTGTGAAATGAAACAGGCAATATGGTGGGTTTGTCCTATTGTTCTTTTGCTAGCAAACTAGTTCTTTTCCTTCTTGAAGATGGTTTTCTCTACTAATCTTGATATAACAACTGTTCATATTTTTTAGTGTTCCATTAGATGTTTTATTTTTAGATGGCAAGGAGTTTCTCTGGCTGGTAGAACTCATTAGAGAAACTTGAAAGAAGACCTCTACTATCAGTTCTCTATCCCAGGCTTCTTACATTCAAATTCCTGAGAGAGATTAATTCTTCTCTCTCTCTCTCTCTCTCTTTCTCTCTCCTATCTACTAGTTTATTTACAAAATTTTAATACAAATTTGAAAATATTAATTCAATTTCCCTCATTCCTCCACCGATCAAATTGTTCAACCCAGTGATTAAACCTTCTTCCCCTGGCACATCCACATACTTCTGCTTCTAGCCTCTCCCACCCACCCCTTCTGGATACCTGTACTCATTTTACAATAATGGTTTTATACAATATTTGTCCTTATGGGACTGAGTTAGTTCACTCAGCGTAATGCTCTCTACTCCCTCCCAAGTTAGGTAATAATTTAAATGGTTATTGGTCCTGCGTCCTGCACAGTATTCCATTGTGTGTATGTACCATAATTTCTCAATCCATTCGTTTGTGGTTGGACATTTGGGCTGTTTCCATGTTCTTGTGATGGTGAATAATGATGCTGCCATGAACATTGGTGTTATACAGAAGCATTATTCACCATCAGAAAGATTAATTCTTACAGTGAGCAGAATGGTCCTTCCAACCAGATTCTTGTGGTAAATATTCCCAAATTATTAGTGATCATTTCTAATTCATAAGGACTCATTTTGGCTCTAATTTTTAGTGCTTTTTAAAAATTATTATTTAATTTTATTAGTTTTAATGAACATTTACAGAGATTTTGGGTTCTCATTCATTCTTTGTTGCACTGTTTTCTCTACCCTCCTCCCCAGTTCGTTCTTCTTCCCCCCACCCCGAATGTCTGTTTTAATTGTCCTATTGCCACAGTGCTTGTCAAAGCCAGTTCTGATTAATCTCCTTTGTCAGTGTGCCCTTTGCCATTCCCTATTACTCCTCCATGAGAGACACTTCACCCTGATTCATAAGGAAAAGGAGATGGCGTATTCTCTTAGCTACTTCCTGCTGAAAAGGGACGTTGTGAGTTTCAGGGTGAAGATCTTCTCTCACTACTCTAAAGGGCCCCTTTGGCAGTAGGAAACACATAGACTATTATGGAGATTGATTTTGGAATTTAGATGCACTGTTATTAATTGTGCTTAGCTGTACATGTTCATATGCTTGAAGATGTATCATGGAGGTGTTGCAAACTAGAAGACACAAATTTAACTAACAAGTTGAAAGTACGTGAGTCAAAAATTAACAAGCAATAATATTCCGAGTAGAGCTTCTAGTAGTGGCACAAATCAAGTTACAGAGGGAAGGTGGTTCTTACAAGAAAAGGCCTATAGACTAGCACTTTATCTATTATAGTGTACAGGTTAGGAACCACAAGATGTAGAGGCTCATCTATGTCACTTATGCTTCTTATGTCCTGGAGCAAATTCCATCTACCACTGGGCTGTTTTACAACTCGGAAGTTCACATGCAAGGTAGAGGTGAAGTAAGGAACTGCTTATGAGGTGTTCCGTCCATTCCAACAACTAAGAGATAGTGAGAAGAGTTGGGACCTCAGAAGGCTTTTAGGACCAATTATTAGGCTCTGTGTCCAGGAGAAAACGAATATACTTACCAGTAATGTTAATGCTCATCCAGGGCTCTTCTGGGAGGATCTGAATCGTTGAAGCATCCTCCTTTGTTTCCAGCTGGGAGCTGGGGCCTGTCAGTCCTGTCTGCCACAAGGACCTGATGTGGGCCACCTTGGCCAAGTGTCCTTCAGAGCCACACTTAGAGCAAGTGAGTGGGAGCTTCCTCTCTACTCCCTTGCCTATCTGTGGCTCTTGTCTGTGTTAAGGTCATAATACAGTGTGAATCCAGAATATTATTTTTGCCACCTGGGGCTTTATTAAAAATACAGATCTTGAGTCCCACCTTCAATCTAGGGAGTAATAGGCTATATTTTAACAAGATTTTTCTGCAATTATTAAGTATAACCAGTCAGCTACAATCCATAACACACCTGTGAACAATAGTTGAAAGCTTTGCCTTGTCTTGCTATCTTTCCGTATGATTTTCCCAGTCTTCCCATGCTCAAACCAATTGTTGCCATGTATGTGTTAATCTATTTCATTGAGAATCTTCCTCTCTTTCACGAACTCTCCACTTTTCAAAGCATTATGTCTTTTTCCATGGATTGGCCCCTTCAGACAACATGCCCATTATATATGAGATAAAGCTTTACTATTCTTGCCTCTATGGTAAGTGTACAAAGCTCTATTTTAAGGATTAGGAATGTTTACAACCAGCAGTAAAAGTAATGAGTGGAGTTGTAGAAGATCTTACATTAGTGGTGACTAAAGGCTCTGGTGGCTTAGTGGTAAGTAACTGAACTGCAATCTCAAAGGCAAAGTTCAAATCTGTTCTGCAGGAAAAAGATATATAATCTTCTTTCATGTGATTAACTGCCTCTGAAAACCCACTGGAGGGTTAGCTATGTGTTGGTTCTGACTTGATGGTACACCACAAACAGCAGAGGCCAGAAAACTCTGATACCAAGGAATTATCCAGGAGCATGGTCAGGGTTCAGGGAAACTTATTTTCTGTGACTTCATTATGTATTAATTTTTTCTGCATATTAACATACTAGGTCATCAAGTCTGCTGTTCTGGCGAACTGACAAGATAAATTAGAACAGCAGTTTTCAAGAAACAGGAGACTAGCTAGTGAGAAAGAGGAACCCAGGGTGACAAAAGGAAACGTTGAAGCACACCTAACCTGAAGGAGGTCTCAAGACATTCAATTCAGTTACATTAATTTGCCCAAAAGGGAGTTCTTTTACTTTCCATTCTTTCTGGGCTTGCAAGTGAGTGTATTGGACAAATGGAAATTTTCCTATTGTCACCTATGGGCTCAGGACACACTTTCAGGATGTATTATAACAACAGAGGTGCCTCGTCCAGTCCCACACAATACTTCCTCAGCAGCCCTGTCTGTGGTTACATTTCCTGATCAACATAGCTTTTGTTATAATAGTTTCTCTCTGTTGACAGATACGTTGGCCACCTCAGGCAGCCTGAAGCTGGATCTGGAGCCAAAACAAACACAATCTTTGGCTCCTCCTAGCTTCAGATGATATTTCTTTTTCTTTTTAAAATGTGTGCCTTGGCAGTCTATATTGCATTGCTATTATTGTTATTATTTCAATTTATCTGAAAACTTTTAAAAAATAATCCTAGTAAATATATAGATTTCATGATATGACATGGGTTGATTGAGTCCATGGAAAGATAAGAAAAAGCACAGAGAGGTACAGAACTGCCTGAGGTTCAGCTCTTGATTATAAATAAGGGAGTTCGTGGCCTTTTTGATCACCTCCCAAAGACCTGTGGCCTACACCATTATTCAGAAAACTTACTGAAGACTATTAAAAAGTTACTGAAGTAGTAAAGTAATAATAAATAGCTAAACTCAAGAAGATTTTAGAAGAAGCCATGGAAAGATATTTCATTTTATGTATAATATAGGCTGGAAGTTGGCTAACATCAGAGAATACTAGAATAAATATTTACTTGTATTTCACTGAATATACAAAGTAGATCATGATAAATTTTGACTAACACTGAAAAGAATGAGAATTCCAGAATGCTTAATTGTCCTCATGTAGAAAAAATACATAGACCATAGAAACCATCTGAATAGAATAAGCATATACTATGTAGTTTAACTTGGAAGGAGGAGTGGCATCCACTTCCATAATAGCTTGCCTCTGGAAACCCTATGAACCTGGAGAGAGGATGAAAGACACCCAAGTGTCAAGGACTCTCCTTCATAGAGTCGCTATGAATTGCCTGTGACTTGATGGCACTTAACAACAACAACATGTAGTTTAAAATAAGCAAAGATGTATGTCAGGGTTACAACCTTTCACAATATGTGTTTAATATGTATGTTAGAAATAATTTGAGAGACAGGACTATACACAGAATGTAGCATGAAGATTGGAGAAAGACCCATCAATGACCTGTGTTATGCAGATGACACAACTTTCTTTAAGAAGACTTAAAGCATTTCTCAATGAAACCATCAGTATGAATTACAACTCAGCATTAGGAAAAGAAAGTACTCACAATTGGCTCAATAGGTAACTTTATGATATATGAAGAAAATATTGAAATGGTTAACAATGAATTTTACTTGGATCTATAGTCAACATGCATGGTAGCAGTAGTCAAGAAATTAAACATTCTGTACTAGACAAATCTGTCAAGAGACTCTTTTTAAATTGTTAAAGAGCAAGGATGTTAGTTTAAAAACTAAAAATAAGCTTTATAAACTATGGAATTTTCCGTTGTTTCATATGCATGTGAAAGTTTGAAAATGAATGATGAGAATTGAAGAATTGATTATCTTTGAATAATGATGTTGGTGAAGAATATGAAATATTCCATGAACAGTAAAAATCACAAACAAATATATTCTGGAAGAAGTTCAGCCAAGATGTTCCTTGGGAGCAAAAATGGTGGGAATTTGTCTCATACTTTGGCAGTTATCGGTAGGGACCAGTCCCTGGAAATGGACAACATGATTGGAAAAGCATCATGCCACCAAGAGAAAAGTCAATTTTCAGTGAGATGAATTGATAACAGCAACTGCAACAATGGAATTAAGCACAGTGGAGATCATGGAGATGGCATAGAATTGGGTTGGATTTTGTTGTTTTGAATAGAGCATCATTATGAGTCAGAGCCAACTCAAATCCATGTAATTACAACAACAATGTGGGCTGTGCAACCCCTTGAGTATAAAATATCCCAACAGAATGCAGAATTTATTTCTTGCTCCCTACTTTCCTTTAGTTCTTGTTTCTACAAAAATATCGTTGCTATGTTATACATTTTTTTTTCTTATTTCTATTTTTTGTTTTGACATGTCCATGCACTGAATATTAAGGTGTAACTCAGATTGTAGCAAATGGAGTGGGTTAGAGACTATTTTGTTCTTAACTAATTTATTTTCTTATTTTGTCTCCTTAGCTCATTTATTTTTTTCCTCCTTACCTCATTTATTTTCTTATTTTTCTCTCCCTTTTTGAGATAATTTCACTGTTTCTCTGCCTTTTCTGGGACAGAAGCCCAACAGAATATATATGTTTGGAAAATTTCCTCGGGATTTTCCCACTGTGTACTGCCTGCCTCCCACTCTCCACAACACTGCTTCCTGACTTTTTTCTTATTTCCTGCAATTACACACACACACACACACACACACACACACACACACACACACACTCTCAAGCCTCTAGAAGGCTAAAGGTTGAACTGCTAATTGAAAGGTCAACAGTTCAACACCAACAGTCAATCTGAGTTGAAAAAATGAGAATGTCTGTTTCCAAAAAGATTTACAGCTTTGGAAACCTTATGTGGAAGTTCTAGTTCACTATACCTCAGACTGTTTATATACACAGTCAACTCAAAGTCAGTGAGTGGGTTTATATAGAGAGTTGATCCTTGAACAACATGAGGATTGGGAAATCTTCCACAGTTAAATTTTGGATAATCACTTTTTGAATAAAATACAAAACTTATGGAAGAGACAAACTGCTCACAGTAGAGATAATGTGATTACCTTAATACTTTATGCTTGTAAGAAACACTTGAGCTTACTAAAAATAACAACAGGAACAACAATGTAAACAGTCTGTGTAGAAATACATCCACAAAGTTCAAATCCACGTTATGTTGCTAAAGCATTCACTATCTTATTTCAGAACTATTTCAGATTTCTTGAAAAACAGCATAGAATTCCTAGATGCTTTTTATCCCATCACACATTTTCTCCTATTTTTAACATCCTACCTTATATAGTACATCTATTACAATGATGAACTAATATTAATACAATATTATTAAAAACCCATACTTTACATTAATACTATTTGTGTTAAACAGTCTTGAGGATTTTTACAAAATATGTTCAAAGATATATACAAAATAGTGTGTCCATCATCATAATATCATACAAATAGTTTTATTGCCTTCAAAATGCTTCGTGTTCCATATATTCCACAGCCCCCCACAAACTTTTTTTAAAAAATTCTCATTTAATATCTGTGTCATCCTTTTGATTTGTTAAGACATTAGCTCCCCTGGTAGAATGTGGTTTCATTTGAAAAAATACATATTCTTCACTTGCATCTTCATTTGAACCGACAAAACTGTGAAGGCAAGTTTATTTCTATAATTTCCTTTCCTTCCATGACATACTGCTCTGAGTCATGACAAGGAATAATGAAGGAAGATAATGATTTCACTCTAAAGATTTCCAAATGATCAACAATGTAATCAAGCTCATGGTTATGTCAGGTCATTGTTAGGCGCTGTCAGGTTGACTCCAGCTTGTAGTGACCCACGTACAGCCTAATGAAACCCTGCTCCATCAGGTATTGTGCTAACAAGCTCTGTTGTGATGTTAGCCCATTATAGCCATCCATGGTATCAGTTCACATCCCTAAAAAACAATAATGAAAACAAGTAAGCAAATCATTACTTACTTAACTCCTGAGAGGCCAAGGCAGTTTTCTCCCTTCATATTATTTATTCTAAAGTAACTCTAACCTCAAAAAGATCAAATTCATTGCCATGCAATTAGAACTATTTTATAACTGACCCTCAAATGAGTTTTCAGAAGGCTGTAAATCTCACTGGAAAAGATTGCCCATCTTTTTTCTGTGGAGCCACAAATGGATTCAAATCTCCAGAGAGGCAATGTCTTTGGGTTAGCAGTGCAACCATCTATAGACTATACCACTACAACTCCCTGTATCTTAAAGGAAAGGACTGCAGTAAAAATAAGAAAGAGAACAACAACAACAAAATGCCCACAACCACAATTATACTACTAACAAATAAATTATATTTGTCAGGGTAATCTAGTCCTGAGAGAAAGATACGCACATACATCATCCTGGGAAAGGTCAGCTAAAAAGAGGTGGGCCTTCAATGAGATGAATTTTTGCAGTGACTACGACAATGGGATTGAGCAGGACAGGGATCATGAGTATGGCACAGGATAGCACAAAGTTCAGAATTTTTGTTCATAGAGTCCCGGAGTCATTCTCAACTTCACAGCACCTACCAATAAGAAACCCACTATGGATACATTTATAAGTACCTAGAAGAATGTGTAATCTATGTCTATATCATAGATAAAGAAACACCATCAAACCAAATCACAGAATTAATGTGGGTATCTGGGTTGAACACAGCTATACAGTGCATGCAAAATATAGATGGGGAATCTGAATGAAATATGCAATCCTTCTTTTTAATTTTTGTTATGTTAACCAACTCTGTAAATGTGAAGACATCAAAATAAAAGAACTTCTGGGAAGATTTGTGCATTGTGCAGAGGACACAACCCTGCTTGCTGAAACTAAGGAGGACCTGAAGCGATTGCTGCAGAGGGTGAAGGACTGCAGCCTCCAATATAGGTTGAGGCTCAATGTCAAGAAGACAAAGATTCTCACCACTGGACCAATTGACAGCATCAGGATGGATGGTGAAGAGATTGGGATTGTTCACAGCTTTTGTTTGCTTGGCTCCACTGTCAACACTCTTGGCACCAGTAGCCAGGAAATTAAAAGACATATTACGATAGGAAAATCTGCTGTTAGAGACCCCTCCGAAGTACTGAAGAACAATGGTGTCTCTCTGGAGACTAAGGTGCATCTGATACAGGCCATGGTCTTTGCTATCACTTGTTATGCATCAGAGAATTGGACAGTGATGAAGGAAAGTAGAAGGAGAACTGATGCCTTTGAGATGTAGTGCTGGAGAAGAGTATTGAGAATACCATGGACTGCTAGGAAAGCAAACAGATTCATCCTGGAAAGGGTTAAACTGGGTGGTTCCTTGGAGGCAAGGATTCTGAAGCTCTGTCTAACATACTTTGGACATTCCTAAGGAGGGACCTGTCCTTGGAGACGAACATAATGCTTGGTAGGGTGGAGGGAAAGTGCAGGAGGGGAAGACCTTCTATAAGGTGGATTGATTCAGTGACCAGGGTAATCGGGATGGGTGTGTTGGAGACAGTGTGATTGGCACAGGACAGAGCAGAGTTTAGGGCTGGTGTACATAGGGTCACTATGAGTAACAAGTGACTCGACGGCACATAACAACAACAACATGTAAGAAGAATTGATGCCCTTGAGTTGAGGTCTTGGGGAAAAGTACTGACTCTCCTGGACTGCTAAAAGAACAAGAAAATATGTCTTGAAGAAAGTGCAGCCAGCCAGAGTGATCCTTAGAGGCATGAATGGCAAAGGTTAGTCTCACATACTTTGAGTATATTAATACTAGGTACCGATGAGTTAGTAAGGCTCATAGCAACTCTGTGAACAGATCTGAACCCTGTTTTGTCCTCTGCCATCCTTACAATCTCTGACGCACTTGATCCCATTGATGTAGTCATTTTGTCATTTCACCTGGTTGAGCGTCTTTCTCTCCTTCATCATCCCTTCATCTTTCTGAGGATGATGTCCTTCTCTAAGGAATAACCTCTCCTAGTGATATGCCTTTTCAATCTGTACACAGAACATATCCTTTGGGAAGCAGGGCTTTGTGAGGGTGAATGTTGCATCAGGTTTGGAGGAAGACTCATCAACAACCTGAAATATGCAGATGACACACCTTGCCTGCTGAAACTTAAGAAGACCTGAAGCATTTGCTGCCAAAGGTTAAGGACTGTAGTCTTCAATATGAATTGAAGCTCAACACCAAGAAGACAGATTCTTATCACTGGGCCAACTGGCAGCGCCATGATAGATAAAGAAGAAATTGAGGTTAGCCATTATAGCTTGCTCAGCTCCACAATCATCATACCATGGACAGCGAGAAAACAAATAGGTCTGTCTTGGAGAAGGTGAAATCAAATCTCTCCTTGGAGACTAGGATTTTGAAGCTTAATCTCACATACTTTGGGCACATGGTCAGGAGAGACTGGTCTTTGGAGAGGGACATCATGCTTAGAAGGATGGTAGATGGCACAGTAGGGGAAGACCCAGGATGAGACGGATTGATAACAGTAGCTGGGTCAATGGGGATTGGTGTGTTGGAATTAGTGAGACTGGTTCAGGACAAGAAAGGGCTCACTGTACATAGGGTCACTATAGGTCACAGACAACTCAAGGGCACATAACAGCAACAACAATATGTGTTTTTTTTTTAATTTTATTTTATTTTTATTATTTTGGGTGTGTGTACCATCAAATTGGATCTGATTGGTACAGGAGGAGATTGTCCCTCCTTCTCCAGCAGAGCATCCAGTAACAACAACATATTATATGGGTTCTTTTTTTATATAAGCCTATTGTTGAAAGTCAACAATACCTTGTGGAGGGCCTTTGTGTATAAAAGTTGGTGGTTATTATATTTTGGAGAAACATTCTTCTATGTGGTACACACTTTTCTGTCCATTTGCTGTACTGAGGTAACCTGGGGTTGCTGTGATGCTGAACCTTGTGCCATTGGGGTGTCAAATGGCATAACAGTGACCCATGGTGGGTAGTGTTTGGGAGAGCTCCAAGTTTAAGACAGGGTTGGAAGCAGAGTGGCATCCACTTCTTAAACGGGAACTCTATAAACTTTGAGAAATGACGTTGGTTATAGAAAGGCTTCAGATCTTTTCTTCATAGGGCCGCTATGAGTTGTGCTCTACTCAACAGCAATCAACAACAACAAACTTTGATAGGGTGTTTGAAACTTAATTTTTTTTTTTACTTTTTTTTTTAGTTCTGGAGGGCAGGGTAACACATGACTTTTTATTTTTGTTGTTTTTCGGAAACTTTAGAGTCTTAGCTAGAATGGAGCTGTCATTGACCATCAAACTACTGCTTATGCATAATTAACTAAAGAAGTGTCAAGAATTCATTTGCAAGAGAAATCCACCAAAGAACTCCAGATCCTTTCTTCCTTACTTCTCCTTGGGTAGTTCTGTCACATTGTCATGATAAGCATTCTCATTTGTTCTTTGAGTACCCATGGAAACATGTTTAAATTTGTCAGCTTTCTTATCTGGTAGAAAAGCAATTGTGATCTTGATTGAGGGCAGACAAAAGTAGGAAAAAAAATTAGTAATCTAAATAGCAACTGAGCTTGAGAGGTCTTTACTGGCAATTACATTGTGCTGTATGTAGTAAGTGTGAAAGTAGGTGTATGTGTGAGATGCTATGCTAGTAAACTATTCGGAGTTTCTGGAAGCTTTCTTAAAGCTCCAAGAGTAGCAACACTTTTTGAAACAACTTTCTATGGTAATGGAAGTGCTCTGTATCTATGCTGCCACACAATAGCCACTAATTTCATGTGGTTTTTGGACAATTAAAATGAGGCTAATAATAGGAAAACAAACAAACCATAGTCCCCAAATTTATATAACTCATGGTGAAGCTTTTTTTGAGTTTTCAAGGCTGTAGACTTTTACAGAAGGAGATTGTCTGTCTTTCTCTTGAACAGTGACTGGAGAATTCAAACTGATGACCTTTCAATTAGCAGCCTACCATATAATACTCTATGCTTCCAAAGGACTGACAGAGGAACTTAAATTTGTTTTTTTTTTTTTAATTTTTAATTGTTACATTTAAATGAAAATAGACACATGAGGAAACAGCTTCCTTAATGATGATATAGTTCTCAAGTGTCAGTCACTTATATATATATATCCTTTGAAGCTCATGTGTATATCTTATTCTCTATAATGCATGAAGCACATGAGTACACAGTGCATGTTTTTCTCCTCAGAAAAGAACAACAGCAACAAAAAAGCATGACTCAGCAGCCTCTAGATTTATATTTAAGGACCTCTGATTGCATACTTGATAAAGTGTCAGACTGCTAACCAAAAGATTGGGAGTTCCTATCTAACCCTTTGTTTGAAAGAAAAAGATCAAAAGTTCCTTTCCATAGATATTTACTGCTTCAGAAACCTGATGGAGGGTTACAGTTAATAGGAATTAACTCTATGTCAGTGAGATATTTTTAAATGTATATACATCCTTGCATAGTATACATACTTCAGACCTTTGATTGTTGTTGTTATGTGCCGTCGAGTCACCTGTGACTCATAGTTTCCCTATGTACAGCAGCACTAAACCTTGCTCTATCCTGTGCCAACCTTATTGTCTCTGATACACTTACCACCATTACTCCAGTCACTGAATCAATAGATCTCATTGAGGGTCTTCCTCTCCTGCACTGTCCCTCCACCCTCCCAAGCATGACATCCCCTCTCTGAGGACTGATCCCACTTTGCAACATGTTCAAAGTATGTCAGAAGAAGCTTCAGATGACCTTTGATTACTAATTGAGAAGTTAGAGACATCTCAGATGAAAAGCCTGGTGATCTAGTTTGAAGAAGTACAGCTATTATATGTCCCATGGATCACTTCTCTGGAATATAAATGAGGCTGGAGATAGAAGGATAGAATTTTGTACACTCAATGACTTATTAATTGAAAATATCTTTTATAAAAAACAATAACAATGACTACACAATGGACCTCACTTGATGAACTGCATAGAAATCAGTTTAACTACACCTCTGGAAAGAATTATTGAGAAGTACAATGTCAACTATGAAACCTAAGCCAGGTGCTGATTCTGGAATAGACCATCAATTACTTATACACAAGTTTAAGTTGAAGCTAAATAAAATGGAAACAAATCCACAAGAACTAAAATTTGACCTTATGTCTATGCCACTTGAATTAAAAAAAAAAAAATCTCGGTAATAAGTTGGAAGTTTCGAACACTAATGAACAAAGACTAGATTAGCTGTGGGAGGATATCAAGACTATCACCCATGAAGAATTCAAAACGTTACTACAAAGACAAAAGGGGAAGAAAGGATGAAGATGGATTTCAAAAGAGAATATGAATAATGTAATAGTAATAATAATAATAAAAATAAATGCTAAGCAAAAGGAAGCAAAGGGAAGAAATCAGGATGTTAAGGAGTTAAACAGAAGAAAGGACTGCTAGGGAAGACAAAGTAAGGTAAAATATATATATGTATATATAATCAGAAGCAGGAGTGGCATTCACTTCCAAAGTAGCTTGCCTCTGGAAACCCTACGAACCTGGTGAAATGATGAAAGTCATACAAGTGTTCAGATCTTTTGGTCATAGGGTCACTATGAGTCATCTGTGACTATATGGCACTTAACAACAACAATAACAACATATATCTCTATTTAGTTCTATATTTTATATATACCTGTCTTTATATCTTTATCTATCTATCATCTATCTATCTATCTATCTATCTATCTATCTATCTATCTATCTATCTATCTATCTATCTATCTAAGTTACTATTGTTGTTATGTGCTGTCAAGACCCCTGCAACCCATAGAGACGCTATGTACAGCATATCTGAACCCTGCCTTGTCCTGAGCCAGTTTCACAAATTCTGACGCACCAACCCCCATTCTTGTTTGCCTACACAAAAGGCTTCGCACTCACACCTGATTGTAAACTAAGTAATAATTAACATCCTTTGTACGAGCATTCAGGAAATAAGGAGACACATTGAACTGTTAAATCTGTAGTTAAGGACCTTTCCAAATTATTCTGGAACAGTGATGTCAGTTTGAGGACTAAGGTATGTTTGATTCATACCGTAGTCTTTCCAATTAGTAGCTCTGCATCTAAGACCTGCGTGATGAATAAAGATGACAGAAGAAGAATTGATGTCTTTGAGCTGTGGCATAAGTGGCCAAGAGAATGAACAGAAATGTCTTGGAAATGGGGCAGCCAGATTGCTCTTTGGAGGCAAGAATGATAAGGCTTTGCCTCACATACTTTGGACGGATTACTAGGAGGTGCTGTTCCCTGGGGAAGGACATGATGTTGGGAAGGGTGGAGGGTTGGAAAAGGAAAGAAAAACCCTCAACCAGGTAGATTGACATGGTGACTGCTGCAATGGGTTCTTATGTGTCAGGAAATATGAGGATGGAGCAGGGTAGAAGAGGGTTCAGATCTTTTGTTCATAGGTTACTATGAGTCATGCTCAACTCAGTGGCACCTAACAAGAATCCCATTGTCCCAGTTATTGTATCAATCCATCTAATCGAGTGTCTTCTTCTCCTGTGCTGTCCCTCCACCCTTCCAAGCATGATGTCCTTCTCCAACAACCAGTTTATTGGGGTCACATGAGAGATGGAGCTTCAAAATCCTAGCCTTCAAGGAGAAACTTGGTTTCATTCTCTCTAAGATAGACCTATTTATTTTCTTGGTAGTCCATGGTATGTTCAAGACTCTTCTCTGCACCAAAATTCAAAGGTATTGATTCTTCTTCTGTCAACCTTAGTCATTGTCTAGCTCTCTGATGAATAACAGTCAGGAAATTAAAAGATGAATTGCACTGGGAAAATCTGCTGTCAGAGACATCTCCAGAATACTGAGAAGCAAAGATATCAGTCTACAGACTAAAGTGTGCCTGATTCAGGCCATGATCTTCACAATTAGTTATTGTGCATCAGAAAGCTGTGCAATGACTAAGGATGATAGAAGAATTGATGTCATTAAGATGTGGTGCTGGAGAAGAATCTTTAACGTATCATAGGCCACCAAGAGAACAAACAGATCTGTCTTGGAGAAAGTGAATGTGAGTTTCTCCTTGGAGGCTAGGATTTTGAAGCTTTGTCTCACATACTTTGGGCACATGGCCAGGAGGGACCTGTCTTTAGAGAAGAACATCATGCTCAGAATGTTGGAAGGACAGCACTGGATGGAGAAGAATTGACACATTAACTGGGGTAATGGGGGTAGATGTGTTGATTTTGGTGAGATTGGCTGTTGTACACAGAGTCTCTAAGAGTCACTGGTGACTCGATGGCACATAACAACAACAACATACTTGAATAATAGATGTATTGACAAGCCTTCTTTGTAAGTGTATGGATAGTGTACTATCACTCACAACTAGTACTTTAGGATAGATCTTGAAAATGTCTTTTTTCCTTTGAATGCAACACCATTATACCAACTTTTGCAGTTCAATATTAATCAACAATTCAATCAGGATGTATTAATAATTATGAGAATAATTAAGCAATTATTCTAAAATGCAAATGTAGCATATAAAGAAGTAGGAAGGGCACTTGGAAATTATGGTCTTGGCAACAGAAATGAGACTGGACAACGAATGATTGAATTTTGTGTGTTAAATGTTTTATTCATTGCGAACACCCTATTTTTAAAAGAATACAGTCAAAACCAGACCACGTGATTTTGATGGAAAAAACCATCAATTACTTATGTCAAGTTCAAACTAAGGCTGAAGAAAAATTAAAAACAAATCTTCAAAAACCAAAATAAGACCTTTAGTTTATCCTATCTGATTAAAAAAAAATCATCATCAGAATTGGTTTGAGGCACCGAGCACTAACAATTGAAGACCAGATGAGTTATGGGATGACATAAAAAATATCATCCATAAAAAGATCAAAACGTCACTACAAAGACAGAAGAGGAAGAAAAGGCCCAAATGAATGTCAGAAGAGACTCCAAAAATTGAACTAGAGTGAACAAAATGCCAGAACAAAAATAAATGTCAAAGTAAAAAAGCCGAATGGTATAAGAGTAGATAGATGATGAGCATTGCATTGGAACAGAGGAGAACTATCTAAAATGAATATATGATTAGGCATTATATGTGTAATCACAGCCCAGAATAACAGCAATATCATTGCAAAGAGACTGGTGGGTGAGGGAGATAGGTAATTGTGCAAAAATTAATGAATATTAAAAAGTGAACTAGAGGAGGTGAAAGGAGGGTGAGAGGGTAAAATGTACAAGAATGAATGAATATCTATGTTCTATGTAAATGTTATTTACAATCACAATTAAAATAAAATTTTATTAAAAAAACAACAAAAGAACAATGCTGAACGGAAGCTTTCAACAGGAAACTTGAGAGGACAAAGCATTTTATTATAATGAAATGTATACAGGGCTAGAGTTAGAGAATAAAAATAGAAGAATTCACTCAGTATATTTATATTTGAAAGAACTGAAACGCAAACTCAAGCCACAAGTTGAAATACTGGGAGATACTATGGGCAAAATCTTGAATGATCCATGAAGCATTAAAAGAAGATGCAAAGAATACAGATACATAGTACCAATGATACAGAAGTATCATATGAACAGGAACCAGTGGTAATGAAAGAAGAACTTCAAACTGCACTGAAAGAATTGTAAAAAAAAATAAGCTTCAGGAATATGAGATAACAATTGACATATTTCAACTAACAGATAAATCCCTTGACACGTTCACCAGAATATACCAGAAAATTTGGAAGAAGCTACATGGCAAGCTCACTGGAAGAGATCCATTATTTGTTTCCATTATCAAAAAAGGTGATCCAATAGAATGTGTAAATTATTGAGAAATATCTTTAATAGTACATGTAAGCAGAATATTACTGAAGAGAACTGCTAGAAGTGGAGTTTAGATGAGATGATGGTACCAGCCGTATCATCATTAATGTCAGATAGATACTAGCTGCAAACAGATAATACCAGAAAAAATGTCTTTTTGTGCTTGATTGACTATGCAAATGTATTTTACTTTGTGAATCATAACAAAACTGGCTAACATTGAAAAGAAAGGGTATCCCAGAAAACTTAGTTGTGTTTATATGAAACTTTTATTTAGATCAAGAAACTGTTGTCTGAACAGAGCAGGAGAATGCTACACGGATTAAATTCAGAAATGTGTACACCTATTCAATGTGTACTCTGAGCAAATCATTCAAGAAGCTGAACTTTATGAAGAAGAATATGGCAGAATACTCAATGCCTTGCAATAAAAGATGACACCTAACTTATGGAAAGTGAAGGGGTCTTTTAGCATTTGCTGAAGAAAATTAAAGACTGAAGTCTTCAATACAGGTTGAATTTCAGTATTACAAAGGCAAAAGTACTCACCACCAAACCAATAAACAACATCATGATAGATAAAGATTGAAATTGTCAACAATTTTATCTTATTTGGATTCACCATCTACACTCTTGGACCAATCAGGAAACCAGGAAATGTATTTTGTTGGGCAAGTCTGATGTCAGAGACCTCTCTAAAATACTGCAGAGCAATGTTAGCTTGAAGACTAAGATGTGTCTCATTCGGGCCGTGGTCTTTTCATCCACTTGCTATGTGGCTGAGAACCGGACAATGAATAAATATGACCGAAAACTTGATGCTTTTAAACTGTGGTGTTGGAGAACAGTATTGAATATCCTATGAACTGCCAAAAGAACTAACAGTTATATACTGGGGAAAATGCAATGAGAATGCTCCTTGGAAGAAAGGATGGCAAGACTTCATCTCACATAGTTTGGGCAGGCTAATAGGATAGACTCTTCCTTGCAAAGGGACATCATTCTGGGAAAGGAGAAAGGTTAGTAAAAGAGAGGATGTTCTTAGAAGAGATAGATTGACATAATGACTGCAGCATTGATGTTAAGTGTGTCACAGTTCAAATCTTTTGTTTATAGATATGTCACTATGAATTATACTTAACTCAATGGCTTCTAACAGTAAAAATAACTCATGTTTGCATTGAAAAATATTATTTGCATACACAAAACCTATTCTTAGGGCAGTGATTATCATATGACCAAGTTCTGATCAGTAGGTGTCTTGTTCTTAAAGATATTCTTATTCCTAGATGTGAATTCCTAGATGTAGCACTGCTACAGCTATTTTGTGATTACTGGAGACTTTATATAAAAATAAAGGGATAGGAAAGCTATAGAATTCTTGGTTTTGAGCTGCTTGATCAGCCAATCTTGAAATCTGCCCAATATCTCTACATCTTGCTACAGGATTTAGTAAATACTCTTATATTTCAAAAGCCAATTAAATCAAGATTTTCACAAGTACATATCTGAAGCCATTATAGTTGAATTGATGATTATCTAATACAACATTTTTAGCAACAGTACCACAAATTGAGTAGTTTAAAACAAGTATTTATCATTTCCCAGTGAACTTGGTTTCAGTCAGGAACCTAGAAACATCTCGCCGAGGTTTTTGCAAGGCGTTGTGGCATTGGCCAGGGGCTGGCTTCTTATCTGCTGCCACACTGAGAGAAAATATATTTCCAAGTTCATGTGGCTAATGGCATAAAAGGGTCTTCAGTTTTTCTATAACACTTGACTATAATGCACACTCTATTCCTTGCCTCTTGACCCTTTCAATATGGTAGCTCACAACATCAGCTTACTTCTTCAAAGTCAGCCAGAGAAAGTAATCTATAACAGAATAATACATGGAATTATGTACCGCTTACTACACTTGCCATAGTTTATTGTTTGGAAGTAAGTCTAGGTCAAGCCCAGTTCAGTCATGGAAAGAGATCCACACAGCATGGAATATCAGGAGATAAGGGGTATAGTTACCACATTAGAACTTGGCTACTACAGTCTGCTTTCCTCCTAGTAATTATTAATGTCTATCCAACATGCATCTGAAAGATGGATAAGGAATAAGGAAGACTGAAGATGAATCAATGTCTTTAAATTAAGGTGGTAATGAAAAGAATTTAATATCCCATGGATTGGGAAAAGAACAAATGAATCTATATTATAACAAGTAGAACTAGGGTGCTCCTTAGAGGCAAGGATTATTGTGAAATGTTGTCTCACATACTTTGGGCGTATTGTTAAGAAGGGTCAGTCCTTGGCAGAAGACATCATACGGGGGAAAAAGGGAGGTCAAAGAAATGGAGGAAGTCCATCAACAAGATAGATTGACAAAGTAACTGTAACAATAGGCTCGAGCATATCAGAGATAAACTGTATGGAAGAAAGATAAACGATCTCCTCCTTTGTAATTTACAGCTTCTGAAAATCTGCTAGAGGGTCACTTATGAGTTGGTTCTGGTTTGTCTGTGAGTATAGTGCTATGGTTTTTGAGCATTTCATAAATAAGATCATGTGCCTCCTTTTCAGTATCATACAGAATAATTTCCTCATCCTAAATATGTGCTATGCTTCACGTAGTCATTTTCTCCCTTCTCCTGGCCCCTTGCAAGTAACTTTTTAGAGACTATTATGATTTTACTCCTCACTCAAAATCACATAGTAATAATCATATAGTGTGTAGCTTGTCTGGTCCAATTTATTTAACTTAGCAATATGAATTTAAGGTTCCTACAATTCCTGCATTCTTTTCCATGACTTGTTGTTTCTTGGTGGTGGTGGTGCTGTTGAGTTGGATACGACTAATGGTGACCTTATGAACAAAAAATCTGAATCCTGTTGTATCCTGGACAATCTTCAAACTTCCTGACAAACAAGAACCCATTGCAGCAGTTATCATGTCCATTCAACTGGTTGAAGGTCTTCCTTTCTTTCCTGACCTTCAACCCTTCCCAACATGCCCAAAGAATGTGAGACAGTCTCATCATTCCTGCTTCCTAAGAATACTCTGGCTGCACCGTCTTCACTCATTCTCTTGACTGTCCATGGGATGTTCAGTGCTATTCTCCAACACCAACCACAGCTCAAAGGCATAGATTCTTTTTCTGTCATCCTTATTTATTGTCCAGGTCTCGGATCCATAGCAAGTAATTGAAAAGACTATGGTCTGAATCAGACTCACCTTATTCCTCAAACAGACATCATTACATCTCAATAATTTGGAGTGATCCCTAACTGCAGATTATTCCAGTGAAATGCATCTCCTTATTTCCGGACTGTTGGCACCAAGGGTGTTGTGTACCCATGCAAGATGAAACTGTTGACAGTTTCAATCTCCTCTCCATCCATCATGATACTCTCTATTGGTCCAGTGGTGAGAATCTTTGTTCTTTTGATACTGAAATGCAATCCATACTGAAGGCTGCATTCCTTGGTCTTCTGCAACAAATGCTTCAAGTCCTCCTCACGTTCAACAAGCAAGGTTGTAGCATCTTTATAGTGCAGGTTATTGCTGAGTCTCCCGCCAATCCTGATGCCACACTTCTCTTCATAGTGTCCACTTTTTCATATAATTTGTATTTCTCAAGATGAAAGAAGTGAAAATCAAATTTAAGCCTTGTGTTGCAACATTGAAAGATGCTATGGGTAATATATTGAATGACCCAGAAAGCATCAAAAGAAGGAATACACAGAATCACTGTTCCAGAAAGAAATGACACAGAAAAAAAAAATCAGAAGTTACCAAATGAATAAGAGCCAATGGTAATAAAGGATAGTGTAAAAGCTGCATTGAACGCATTGGCAAAAAAATAAGGTGCCAGGAATCAATGGGATACCAATTGGCATACTTCAATTAACACAGTAGACTTGGATGTGCTCACCAGTCTATGCCAGGAAATTTGGAGGAAAGCTTTCTGGCCAACAGATTGGAAAACTTCCATATTTATTCCCATTCCCAAGCAATGTGATCCAACTGAATATGAAAACTATCAAACAGTATCTTTATTATCACATGCAAGCAAAATACTGTTGAAGATCATTAAAAACCTACTGGAACAGTACATAGATAGGGGATTTCCAGAAGTTCAAACAGAATTGAGAAGAGGCCATGGTACCAGGTATATCATTGTTGATGTCAGATGGATACTGGCTAAAAGTAAAGAATTCCAGAAGAGTGAGTATGTATGCTTTATTGATTATGCAAAGACATTTGACTGTGTGGATCATAATAAGTTGTGGCTGACATTGAGAAAAAAATGGGAATCCCCGAGCACTTGTGTTCATGCAGAACCTATACCTGGACTAGGAGGCTGTTGTGTGAACAAAGCAGAGTAACACTGTATGATTTTTAAATTGAGACAAGTGTGCATCAAGGTTGTATTCTCTCCCCATACCTATTCAAACTATTCAATATTTTATGGATTAAGAGCTCATTTCTTTTTATTGTTGAACAATAATCCATTATATGAATATATTATAGTTTAATTATCCATTCTTTTATTGAAGGACACATTTCTTACTTCCAAATTTAGATGACTTTAAATGAAACTACTGTAAACATTGATGTGGATATGTTATCAACTTACTTGAATAAGCATGATTCCTGGATTTTATCCATTTGCCCTAACATTAATATTGCAAGAAACTGTCAAATCTTTTCAAAGCAGTTGTGTACTTTTCATTCTCTCCAGAAGTGGAGAATTTTCATTGCTTCACGCACATCTTTGTCTTTATTGGTGTCACCAAAATTTTGTATTTTAAAGAGCAATGATGTTTCAGTTTTATTTAGCTCTTCTCTAATGAGATAATGTTGAGACTGTTTTTCAAGTGCTTACTTGCCATTTATTGGGAGGTTTAAGTTCAGATCTTTTGTTCATTTGTACTTTAGTTGTTTGTTTTATTATTCTCCAGTTTAAAGATTATCTGTACATTTTAGATGCAGATCTTTATCAGATTCGAAATTTGCAAACATTTACTCCTAATCTGGCACTGTTCTTTCTATTCTCTTTATAGTGTATTTCCCAGAATTGTCACATTTTATGATATCTAACTTATCTACTTTATATCTGAATCGTGAATTAGTGTTGTATTGAATAATCCATCATCAAACCCAAGGTCATTTGTCATTTTTCTCCTCAGTTAGTTGTACAGTTTTTGCATCTTGTGTTTTGCATCTATGATACATCTTAAGGCAAGTTTTGTGAATAATCAAACTTTACTTGATGACTTATTTTTAAATAACTTCTTAAGTTTATTTTGCCTCAAGAAGTATGTTAAGGTAGATGATAGGAGATAGATTTCTTTTTATTATCTTCCCAAATATTTAAATATTACCCCAGTTCTAGTAATTAATTAATCATCCCTTTACTACTGATTTAAAATTATTATAATGTATCACATGTTTTAAGTATGTCTATATTTGGGATATCTCTTTCTTATATTTATTTTATTTCCCCTCATTCACTGATTGTTCTTTTGGTATTGTGTCTAGAAAGGTATTTCCAAACTCAGGATCACCTTCATTTTTTCCTCTATTATTTCCTAAAATTTGTACAGTTCTGATCTTAATTTAGGTCTGTGATTAATTTTGAGCTAATTATTTGTGTGAGATTTGTTTTTTGGGTCCAGATTCTTCAGGAAGGGGTGTGCAATATACAGATGGCTTATTTGTTCAGCATGATTTATTAAAATGATACATGTTTCATATATTCAATGAACTTTGTTCCTTTGTAAAAATATCAGTTAACTGTATGTGTATGGGTTTATATTTTGATCCTATAGTTCCAGCCTTTCTGAAGGGCTTGGAAAAATATAAAATCCCAGAAATTTATGACATACCAATTGACATATTTCAAAAAACAGATGCTGTGATGGACATGTTCACCAGGTTGTGTTAGGAAATCTGGAGGACACCTACCTGGCAAACTGACTGGAAGAGATCCATATTTATTCCCATTCCCAAAAATGGTGACCCAATAGATTGTGGAAATTGTCATACAATATCAGTTTTATCACTCACTAGCAAAATCGTACTGAAGAGTATCCTGAAACAACTGGAACAGTACATTGACAGAGAACTACCAGAAATACAAGCTGGGTTTAGAAGAGGCCATGGCACTAGTGACATTATTTTCAATGTCAGATGAATCGTAACAGAAAGCAAAGAGTATCAGATGGATGTCTATCTGTGTTTCATTAACTATGAAAAGGTTTTTGACTGTGTGGATCACAACAAACTGTGGTTAACCTTGAGTAGAATGGGAATCCCAGAATAATTGACTACTCCATGTCTCCATACCTTTTCAGTATATATGCAGGACAGATCTTTCGGGAGGCTAGGCTTTATGAGGAGGAATGTGACATTAGCATTGGAGGAAGACTCATCAACAACCTATGTTATGCAGGTGACACAACCTTGCTTGCTGAAACTGAGGCAGACCTGAAGCACTAGCTGCAGAAGGTCAAAGATTGCAGCCTTAAATATGGATTGAAGCACAATATCAAGAAGACTAAGATTCTCACTACTGGCCTAATTGGTAGTACCATGATGAATTGAGAAGAGATTGAGGTTGTTAACAGCTAAAGTTTGCTTGACTCCACAATCAACACTTTTGGCACCACTAGTCAGGAAATCAAAAGATGGATAGCATTAAGTAAATATGCTGTCAGGGACGTTTCCATAGTATGGAGAAGAAACAATGTCAGTTTAGAGACTAAGGTATACCTGATCCAATCCAGGGTCTTTGCAATTACTTGCTATGCATCATAGAGCTGAATAATGACAAGAGGAATTGATATAATTCAATTTTGGTGCTGGAGAAGAGTCTTCGACGTACTGTGAACAACAAAGAAAACAAATAGGTCTATCTTTGAGAGGGTGAAACCAAGTTTCTCTTTGGAGACTAGGATTTTGAAGTTCCATCTCACTTACTTTTGGCATGTGGCTAGGAGATACTGATCCTTGGAGAAGAACATCAAGATAGGAAGGGCTGAGGGAAAGCTTAATAGAGGAAGCCTCCAGATGAGATGGATTGATACAGTAACTGGATTGATACAGTAACTAGGATGGTGAGGACAAGTGTGTTGGAATCAATGAGACTGGCTCAGGACAGGGCAGGCTCCAGAGCTGTTGTACAGAGGTTTGCTATGAATCACAGGTGACTCGACAGCACATAACTGTAACAACGTTTTATACTACTGTCTTCTTTATTTCTTCATAGTTACTGCATTGTCTTGATAACTATAATGTTATAATACTCCTTAAAGTTAGGTATTTAATCATTTAACTATGTTCTTCTGTCAAAATGCTGTACTAAGGTAATCTGGGGTTGCTGTGATGCTGAACCTTGTGCCACCATGGTTACCTATGGTGGACAGTGTTTGTTGGAGCTCCCACTTTAAGACAGGTTTGTAAGTAGGAGTGGCATCCACTTCCTAAAAAACCATGCCTCTGGAAACTATGCGAATTTTGAGAAATGACAATAGTTACAGAAAGACTTCACATCTTTTGTTCATAGGTTCACTGTGAGTTGTGCTCAACTTGACCAACTTGACAATAATCAACAACAACAATGGTTGGGTTTTTTTCCCCTCAGTTGTACTGTGTTGACTCTTCTGAGTCTTTTGCCTTTCCATAAAGGAAAACAAATAAGAAAACAGAACTATTTAATAATATCTTTAGTGATAGCCACAAAATAACTTATTTGGGGTTTTATTGATATTGCATTAGATCTATGAATCCAATTGGGGAAAAAACTGTCATCTTATTATTATTACATCTTCCTATGATCAAGAACCAGCATTAATAAAAAAAGTTAAAGCAGCTCTGAAAAATTGAAAAAAAAAAAAAAATAAGGCCTCAGGATCTGTTGTGCTCATCAGATTTTGCCAAGAAGTCTTGAGAACAGCTACCTGGCCAACTGACTGGAGAAGATGCACATTTATTCACATTCTCCCCAAAAAGTGATCCATCAGATTTGTAAATTATTGAACAATATCATTGATGTCACATCAAGCAAAATATTACTGAAGATTATACAAAAATGACTAGAACAGTACATTTACAGAGAACTACCAGAAACATAAGATGTGTTTAGAAGCAGCTGTGGCTTATAAGGAATATTATAGCTGATGTCAGATAAATCTTGGCTGGAAGTAGAATGTACCAGAAGGATTTCTATTTGTGTTTTGCCAACCATGCAAAGGCATTTGCCTGTGTGGAGTCCAACAAACTGTGGCTGATACTGAAAAGAATAGGAGTTCCATTATGCGCCTATGCCTAGATCAAGCAGCTCTTCGTACAAACAGAGCAAGAGAACACTTCAAAGCTATAAAAAAAAAGTGCATCAAGATGTATCATTCCTCCATATCTTTTGAACAAATTATTTGAGAGGCTAAAATTTAACATGAAGAATGTGACATCTGGAGAAGTTAAAATTGGTGAATGGGACCTCCTAAAGATTAAATCCCTGTGCACATAAAACCTTTTTCCAACAGAATGAAAAGAAAACCTACTGACTGGGAAAAATTTTTGGCAATACCATTTCAGACAAAGGGCTCATATGAAAACTTTACAGAATCCTACAGAGCTGACACAAGAAAAAGACTTAAACACAATTACAAAATGGACATGAAAATAATTTTCACAGAGGAAGATATTAGGATAATGAACAGCCACCTGAAAAAATGCTCAAAATCACTGATAATAAGAGAGATGCAACTCAAAACCACAATGAGATACCATCTCACTCCAGTAGCAGTGACAAAGTTTAACAGGACAGGAAATAATACATGTTGGAGAGGATATGGTGAATTAGGAACCCTTATACACTACTGGTGGGGCTATAAATGATACAACCACTCTGGAAGGCAGTTTGGTGCTTCCTAAAAAGTTGAACATAGAAATTTCTTATGACCCAGATATTCCACTGCTTACAATATATTGTTGTTATGTGCCATCGAGTCACTTGCGACTCATAGCGATGCTATGTACAATAACCCTAAACTCTGCTCTGTCCTGTGCCAATCGCACAGTCTCTGATACACTCATCCAATTACCCCAGTCACTAAATCAATCCACTTCATAGGTCTTCCCTCTGGCGCCATCCCTCCACCCTACCAAGCATGATGTCCCTCTCCAAGGACTGATCTCTCCTTACAAAATGTTCAAAGTATGTCAGAAAAAGCTTCAGAATCCTTGTCTCCAAGGGGCAGCCTGGTTTAACCATCTCCAGGATGAATCTGGTTTTTTTTTTCCTTTTCTTACCAGTCCATGGTACCCTCAATACTCTTCTCCAGCACCACAGCTCAAAGGCATCAATCCTACTTCTATCCTCCCTAGGCACTGTCCAACTCTTGATGAATAACAAGTGATTGCAAAGACCATGGCCTTTATTAGACGCATCTTAGTCTCTAGAGAGACAGCATTGCTCTTCAGTACTTTGGAGAGGTCCCTAACAGAAGACTTTCCCATCGCAATATGTCTTTTAATTACCTACTACTAGTGCCAAGGGTGTTGACTGTGGAGCCAAGCAAACTAATGCTGTGAACAATCTCAATCTCTTCAATGCTGCCACTTGGTCCACTGGCGAGAATCATTGTCTTCTTGATATTGAGCCTCAGTCCATATTGAAGGCTTGCAATATACCCTGAGAAAAATTAGAACTGAGGCACACATGGAAATTTGTTTATTAATGTTTGTAGCAGTGTTATCCGCCATCGTAAGAACAGGGAAACATCGCAAATGTCCAACCACAATCCAATGGTTTGGGAAATTACAGTACATTCACATGACAGAATAATTTGTAACATGTAGGAGTAATGATTTTGAAAATCACCACCTAACTTGGGAGGGACTGGAGAGCATTATGCTAAGTGAACTAACTCACTCCCATAAGAACAAATACTGTTTAAGAACATTATTGTAGAAATATAAAGATAATTAGTGAAATGTGGATAAGGATCCAAGGAAAAGGAGAAAGCAGAGGGGTAAGGATGGGTGGGGGATGGTTGGTAATAATAGGGTCAGACAATCTGATAGGAGAGGGAAGGGTGAGTATAGGAAATCGGAAAGATCTGGTGTAAAACACATTGTATATGAATTTCGTAAGTAAACCAGTATAAAATAAAAATTTTAGTAAAGAAAAAGAAGAGTGTGGCATAATAATTGGAGGAAGACTCATTTATAGCCTGCACTGTACAGATGATACAACCTTGCTGACAAAAACTAAAGAGGGACTGACATCAGGGTTGAGGGGAGACTAAGAAGGAGGAAATAATGTATTCTGCATTGAAACAGATGAGGGAGAGAACTGTTTAAAAGGGATATGTGATTAGGTATTATTGTGATGACAGGAGTCCAGAGTGAAGGCTGCACAGTGGAGTGGACTTTGTGGAAGGCTTGTATAACAATGAAGTAATTTTTATTTTACTTTTCAAAGAGAAGAGCAAACTGGAGAAGGAGGAGGGATGGGCAGGGCGAAAAGTGCAACAATGAATGAATGGAAATAAAAAAAAAATTCAGTGAAAAAAACCTGAAAAGTAAAGAGTACTTGAAGCACTTGTTGAAGATCAAGGACTTTAGTGACTGAATCTCAACATTAAAAAAAAATATTCTCACCACCATACCAATAGGCAGAATCATGATAGATGGAGAGAAGGTTGAGGTTGTAAATTATTTCATCTTGTTTAGTAACAAACAGCAGTGGTCAGGCAAACAAAAGACAAGTTACATTGGAAAAATTAGCTGTCAAGGACCTTTCTAAGAGAATGCTAAAGAGTAACTACATCAGTTTGAAGACTAAGATGTGCCTGATACAAGCCATGACCTTCTTACTTGCTTTTCTTTTCTTTTTTTCACAATCCCCCACGCACCCCCAAACCCCACCCCCTACCCCCGAATATAATCCACTCTGCAACCCTCATTGCATACTCCTATGATAAAAATAATGCCCTAAAATATAATACTTTTAGACTATTCTCTCCCCCATAGACTTCAATGCCGTAAACACATTTCATCCAGTTTTTCTCAGTCTTACCCCCACCCCAATGCCAGCCTCATTCTACAACAGTGGCCTTACTTGCTTTTATGTATCTAAGAACTGATTAGTGAATAAGGATGACAGAAGAGTCAATGCCTTTGAGCATAAGATAGACTATACAGCAAGTAGATCTGTCCTGAAGAAAGTGAAACCACGTTGCTCCTTGGAAGCAAAAATTTTAAAATATGTCTCATATATTTTGGGCATGTTATAAAAATAAGACAGTCCTAAGAGAAGGACATTATGCTTGAAAAAATAGAAAGTCAGCACAGGATGGATTGATTTACAGTAACTATGACAATGAAGTCAGATGTGTTGTCCTGCTCTCAGCTGCATATCAAGTGATCAAAATACTACAGACTGAATCAGATGCATCTTACTCCTGAAACTGACATCATTACTGCTCAATAATTTGGAAAAGTCCATAATTGCACTTTCCCGGTGCAATACATCTCCTGAGCTGGTACTAAGGGTGTTAATTATAGATCCAAGTAAGATGAAGTTGTTGACAGTTTCAATTTTTTCTCCATCTATCATGATGTTGCCTATTGGTCCAGTGGTAAGAATTTTGTTTTCTTGACATTAAGATGCACTCTATACTGAAGGCTGCACTCCTTGATCTTCTTCAGCAGGTGCTTCAGTTTCTCTTCACTTTCAGAAAACAATTTTGTGTCATCTGCATGTGGGTTATTGTTGAGTCTCCCTTCAATCCTGATGCCACATTCCTCTTCATAAAGTCCAGTTTCTCAGATAATTTCCTCAGCATAAAAAATGAATAAGTTTGGAGAGAAAATACAATTCTGATGCATTCGCTTTCTAATTTTAAACCATGTAATATTCTCTTACTCTGCACAACAGCCTCCTGGTCTAGGTATAAGTTACACATGAGCACAATTAAGTGTTCTGGGATTTCCATTCTTCTCAGCGTTAACCATAACTTTATATGATCCACACTACCAAAGTGTAGTACTACAAGTCACAAAGCAAAATTTTTGCGTAGAGATAAACCACAAATAGACATTCCTCTGTTATCCTTTACTTTCAGCCAGATTCCATCTGACATCAGCAATGATATCCCTAGTGCCATGGCCTCTTCTAAATCCTGCTTGAACTTCTGGCAAGTCCCTATCTATGTACTGTTCAAACAGTCTGAATGATATTCAGCAGTATTTTGCTTGCATGGGATAGTAATGATACTGTTCAATAGTTTCCACATTCGTTGGATCACCTTTCTTGCGAATGGGAACAAGACGTTCTATCCTCCAAATTTCCTGGCATAGACTGGTGAGAGCATCCAGGGCTGCATCTGTAAGCTGAAACAAGTAAATTGGTATCCCATCCATTACTGGGGCCTCTTTTTTTGCCAATGTCTTCAGTGTAACTTCAAATTCCTCCTTCATTATCCATGGATTTTTTTATATGACACTTCCTGAGTTTTTTCAGTGTGTCATTACTTCCTCTGAAAACTCACCGGGGCTCTGACTTGATGACAATAAATTTGATTTTTTTAAGTTTCTCTTTCATTGTCATCAAATTGGAATGACTACAGCTGAGGCTGTATATTTCATAGGAGGAGATTGCTCATCTTTTTCCTACAGAACAGTTGGTGGATTTGAGCCACCTGTTTTTGCATTAGTAGTGCAACTCCTTACCCATTAGGCCACCAGATCTCTCTGCTTGGAGTTTAAGATGATGCAGAATACATTTACCTTTAAGAAATTGTTTGAAGACTTACATGATATCTTAAAAGCCTACTATTGTACTAAAGGGAATCTCACCAGTGAGTGATTTTAAGTAACAGAAATTTATTTTCTCCCGAAAGTGTTCTTCTCTGTTTAAATCCATTTACCTTCTGGATTTGCAGGTTCATCTGTTTTCATTATCTCTCCTTTTCTTCCACTTGTGTTTCTGAGTCCATTATGGTTTACTTGGAACTTAAAAATTATTTGATTTAAGACCTACCTAAACCTAATATGACTTCATTAACATACCCCCCAAAATTCCCATTTTCAAACAAGGTCATATTTACAGGTATGAGTATCAAGATTCAAGACATATTTGGGGGAAGCATAATTCAATTACTAGCTTGTGGTACTATTGGTGAGTAACTGTCATGTTTTCGGCAGTTACAGATTTTTTTTTTAAATGCAAATTTATGCTTTCCCCCCCTACTTTCTTCTTTAAAAGGTTGTGGGAGAAAGATGAGCTTCTCCTTCTTTGTCATTTACAGCCTGGAAAAATCCATTGGAGTGTCAGCTACGAGTTGGTTCCTACTCAAGGGCACACAATTAATATTTGTATCAGGCAATGTTACTCTTTTATCCTTTCAGGGAGGAAGACTTTGAGTTGTCTTAACGTTAAAATATAAAATGTTATCTGTTAGGTTCAAAACGAGAAAAGCAAAGATATTTTTTTTCTAAACTATCTCAAGAGTGAAGAGAGGACAAGAGTCAAATAGAGATCTCTTATTTAAGAAGTGTCAATGTAAATGTTTCTTTACTTTGGCCTCAATCTCTGAATTTAAAGCCTAAGTAATTGTGTTGCAGAACTGAGCAGAACTGGGGATTTTACTCTTAGTATTTATTTATTGGGTATTGCATATATTTATTTTTTTTAAATCAAAGCCAATCAAATCTACTTGAGGATATTTGTTATATTCGTTGATTTCCACAAATAGTATACCAAGAACTGCTCTTAGGGGATGCTCTTAGGGGATGGTTAATAACAATTCTTTAAGTGCCATTGTTATGCTGTGATTCTTGAAATGAAATTCAGAAATTTCTATGGGTTCAAGATTAGCTCGCTTCATAAATTCTGCATGAAAATTGTCATTCCTTCTCTCTGAACTACCCTGAATTATTTTGTAGTAAAAGGTCAGCAGGTTATGTGTTTGCTTTCACTTTTCTCTCAAACTGGTGTCCTTTGGGGACAGATGTCTTATACAATGGAAAACTGCCATGTGTGATGTGAAGGTAATGTCTTGTGATAGACTTTGACGGAGTTAAGAGTCAGCCTATTCTTACTTATTAAGTTAGTCTCTTGAGGTATATTTGTGTATTAAAAATGTCCCCACAATACTCTTAGACATTTCTCTTAGATTATTAGTTCCATGGGTCATCTGACCCTTTATTGTATATCTGAATTGCTCTAGCTGAAATTATTTTCATCTCTGTCATGTTATTGTAATAAAAATAGATACCACTTATAGAGATGTGACAATGTATCAGGCCAACATTTGCTCTTTATGCTTTAAAAACTTTATTATTGTCGAGTCAGGACTGACCCATAGATGATGCTCCATGGGCTTTCAAAGCTGTGCACTGCAAGGAGATTGCCCATCTTTCTTTCTCCAAGCTAGTGATAGATTCAAAGAACAGGAGGGCACAATGATTTCCCTCCTTTCTCCTTTTCTGTCTCCTTCTCCACTTTCTCTTCCCCTTTTGAATATTTATATATGTCTTGTTCAGTTTTCCTCCTATTTTCAAACAGTAGTCTTATGCAATATTTGTCCTTTTGTGACTGAGTTATTTCACTCAGCACAATGCTCTTTAGACTTCCGTGTTAAATAGTATTTTACGAAATTGCTTTTCCTTAGGAATGCATAGTATTCCATTGTGTGAATGTACCATATGGGCTGTTTTCTATTTTCTTGCTATTGTGATTAATGCTGCTATGAACATAGGTATACATATTTCCACTTCTTTCTCAGTTATGATTTATTTGGGATATATTCCTAACAGTGGGATAGCTGGTCATATGGAATTTCTGTGTTCAGTGTTGGAGAAAATGCCAAACTTCCTTCCATAATGTTTGTACCATTTTACAATCCCACCAAGAGTTGAATAAGAGTTTACAATCGTACCAAGAGGTGAATTAAGAGTTTCAAACTTTCCATATGTTTTGTTTGCTTTGTTGTTAAACTTTGCTACTGCTGCTAGGGTAAGATGGTATCTTATTGTTATTTTGTTTTACATTTCTCTGATTACTAGTGAATTTTAACATTTCTTTATAAGTCTTTTAGCCCTCTGAATGTCTTCCTTTGTGAAGAATGTTTTTCATGTCTTGTGCCCATTTTGTGATCAATTATACATCTTTTTCTTGTTTAGGGCTTGTGCTACATAAGCTTTAGTTAGAAGACCCTTTTTTGAATTGCCATTGCTAAATATTTTTTATTAGTCTGTAAGCTTTCTTTTCACTCTATTAGAGAGGACATCATGTTATTTATGCACACAGATGATTTGGTGTTTAAAAGTTCTGATTAGATGATCTTATCTTCTCCTATTTGCACATTTTTCTATGTTTATAAGCCTATGTATGTCATAGGCTAGGACTTTTAAATTTGTCCCCACTTTGTCTCCTCTGATTTTGATAGTTCTTGGTTTTACTCCTGGGTCTCTGATCTACTTTGAGTTGATTTTTGTATATGGTTTCAGATGTGGATCCTGTTCCAGTTTTCTGCAGGTAGATACCTTTTGACCAGCACCATCTGTTAAAGAGGCTTGTCGTTTCTCCATTTAATGAGTTTTGTTTCTTTATTAATATCAGTTGACCATAGATAGATTTCTGGGTTCTTGATTCTATTCTATTGATCTATGTGTCTGTCATTGTACCAGAATCATGTTGTTATTTTTTGTTTTATTGGGTTGCACACAAGATTCTTACACATTGTGTTTCATTCACTGTGCTTCACACATTCCTACATTCACATTCTGTTCCACATGAACACTTATAAACATTATGCTTTCGTCTTGCTCTTGAACTTTACAGAAAATGTTTTATTTTACTCTCCTGCTTTTAAGAATGATGTTGTTGTTGTTGTGGTTATGTGCCGTCGAGTCGTTTCCGACTCATAGCGACCCTATGCACAACAGCTCTAAACCCTGCTCTATCCTGCGCCAACCGCACCGCCTCTGACACACCCATCCCGATTACCCCAGTCACCGAATCAATCCATCTCATAGAGGGTCTTCCCCTCCAGCGCTGTCCCTCCACCCTTCCAAGCATGATGTCCCTCTCCAAGGACCCGTCCCTCCTGGCAACATGTCCAAAGTATGTCAGACGAAGCCCCAGAATCCTTGCCTCCAAGGAGTAGCTTGGTTTAATCCTCTCCAAGATGAATCTGTTCGTTTTCCTGGCAGTCCATGGTACATTTAGTACTCTTCTCCAGCACCACAGCTCAAAAGCATCCACTCTTCTTCTGTCCTCCCTAGTCATTGTCCAACTCTCTGAGGCATAACAAGCGATTGCAAATACCATGACCTGTATCAGGCGCACCTTAGTCTCCAGAGAGACACTGTTGCTCCTGAGTACCTTTGAGAGGTCCGTAACAGCAGACTTTGCCATCGCGATACGCTTTTTGATTTCCTGACTGCTGGTACCAAGAGTGTTGACTGCGGAGCCGAGAAAACTGAAGCTGTGAACACTCTCAATCTCTTCGTCATCCATCCTGACGCTGCCAATTGGTCCAGTGACGAGAATCCTTGTCTTCTTGACGTTGAGCCTTAGACCATACTGAAGGCTGCAGTCCTTGACCCTTCGCAGCAAGTGCATGAGGTCCTCCTCAGTTTCAGCAAGCAAGGTTGTGTCATCTGCATAACGGAGATTGTTAATAGATCTTCCACCAATCCTGATGCCACAATTCTCCTCATAGAGCCCAGCCTCTCGAATAATCTGCTCTGCATACATGTTGAAAAAGTATGGAGACAGGTGTTAGTTATGGGTTTTTCTCTGATGCTTCTATCAGATTGAAGAGGTATCTTTCTAGTCTTAGTTTACAGAATAATTTTAACCATAAAAGGATGTTGGATTTTGTCATGTGAGACAATCCTTGTCTGTTTTATGGTATACAAATTGATTTTAATATTATGCAAAACTTGAATTACTGGATATATTGTGTCTGGTCATAGTATATAATTATCTCATATATTGTTCGATTCATTTTACTACTATTTTGTTAAAGATATTTTTATTTCTATTTATAATAGTACAACTGTTTTGATTACTATGGCTGTGTAATAGGTCTTGAGATCAGGGAGCGAGATGTGTCTTACCTAATTTTTGTTTTTTTCAGAAGAGCCTTGCTTATTCTGGATCTCCTTCCTTTCCAAATGAAATGGAAAATTTCCTTTTCTAGCTCATTGAAGAATGTATTTGGTATCTGTATTTTGATTTCATTGAATCTGCAGATTGCTTTTTATAAGATTCATTCTCACAATGTTCAGTCTTCCTATCTATGTATAAGGAATATTTTTCCATTTAATTATGTCTGCTACTACTTATTCTGAGAAGAATGGGAATCCCAGAACATTTGATTGTGCTAATGCAAAACTTACACTTGGACCAAGAAGCAGTTGTCAGAACAGAGCAAGGAGACACTACATGGTTCAAAATCAAGAAGAGGGTTCATCAGAGATGTATTCTGTCTCCATACCTTTTCAATCTGTATGCAGAACAGATCATCCGAGACACTGGGCTATATGAAGAGGAATGTGGCATCAGGATTTGATGAAGAATCATCAACAACCTGCATTATGCAGATGACACAACCCTACTTGCTAAAACTGAGGAGGACCTGAAGCGCTTGCTGCAGAAGATCAAGGAC
>NW_006399820.1:6941902-6943005 GCF_000299155.1 Elephantulus edwardii | reverse complement strand
GATAGAAAGAGAATTTATGCCTTTGAGCTGTGGTGCTGGAGAAGAGTGTTGAATATACCATGGACTGCTAGGAGAACAAACAGGTTTGTCCTAGAGAGGGTGAAGCCAGAATGCTCCTTGGAGTCAAGGATTCTGAAGCTTCGTCTGACATATTTTGGGAATGTTGCAAGGAGAGACTGGTCCTTGGAGAGGGAAATCATGTTTGGCAGAGTGGAGGGGCGGTGAAGGAGAGGAAGACCTTTGATGAGATGGATCGATTCTGTGTCTGGAGAGGTGGGAATAAATGCATTTGAGATGTCTAGGTTGGCACAGGACAGGAGAACGTATAGAGCTCTTGTACATAGGGGCCTTAGGAGTCGCAAGCGACTCGATGGCACATAACAACAATAACGACAATTACTTCTTACAGTAGTCTTTTGTAGTTTTCCTTGTAAAGGTCTTTTGTGTCTTTAGTTAGGCTTATTCTTAAGTATTTTACCTTGTGGTTGACTATTGTAAATGGTTTTGCTCTTCCAGTTTCCTTTTCAATGCTTTCTTTGTTGCTTTATAGAAATCCAATTGATTTTTACATGCTGCTCTTTTACTCTACCACTCTACTAAATTGGTATATTAAGTCTAAGAGGTCATTTGTTGTGTCTTTGGGGGTTTTTTGTGTACACTGTTACCTGTATATAGTGACAGTTTTATAACTTCTTTGCCAATTTGAATATCTCTTATTTCCTTCTCTTCTTGACATAACTAGAACTTGCACTGTAATATGGAATAGGAGAGGTGATATTGGGCAAACTTATCTGGCTCCTGTTTACAAGGGGAACACTTTTAATCTTCCTTCATTGAGAATGATGTCAGCTTTTGGTTGTGTATATTTAATTTTCACTGTGTTGAGGACATTCCCCTCTATTCCTATTTTGCTGAATGTTTTAATCAGGAAGGGGTGTTGGACTGTGTTGAAGATCTTTTCTGTATCAATTAATAGGATCATATGGTTTTTTCTTTGTTAATATGATGTAGGATGGTGATTGTTTCTCTTATGTTGAATCATTCCTGCACTCCTCTTGTTAATCCCTTAATTGTGATGAATAATTTTATTAATTTAATAAATT
>NW_006399820.1:6940231-6941752 GCF_000299155.1 Elephantulus edwardii | reverse complement strand
TTTTTTGGCACTGCCTTTGTCTGGTTTTTGTATTAATATTTATAGCATGACGATGGGAGTGCCTCTCCTTTTTCTATTTTTAAATAATTTAAGTAGAATTGGTAGTTCATCTCTGAATATCTGGTACATTTCATCCAAAAAGCCATCTCAGTCAGAACTTTTTTTGGGCAAAGTCTTTTCAGAACCAGTTCAATTTTTTCCTTTGTGATGTGTCTATTCAAGTGTTCCACTTCTTTCAGTGTCAATTTTAATATGGCTGGGTTTCTAGAAATTTGTCCATTTCCTCTATGTTTTCCTGTTTATCAGAGTATAGCTTTTGGTAATACTATTATTTATTTATTTAATTTCTACTGGTTCTGTTTTGATATCACCTTTTTAATTTCTTAACTGACTTATTTATTTCTGTCTGTCTTTTCTTTTGCTTGCCAATGATGTCTATTTTATTGACCCTTTCAAAGAACCAGCTTTTGGTCTTTTTGAGGGCTTCAATTGTGTGTGTCCCCCCATATTTTCTATCACATTGATTTTTGTCTTGGTGCTTATAACTTCCTTTCTTTTAGAGGTGGTGAAATTAGCTTGTGCTTTTTCAATCTGTTGGAGGTGTTTAGTTAATTTGCTTATTTTGCTTCTTTCCTCTTCTTCTTTTCCAATGTATTTTCTTATTGCTATAAACTATCCTCTGAGCACTGCCTTATCTATATCTCAGAGGTTTTGATATGATAAAATTTCATTTTCATTCATTTCTAACAACATTTTTTTTTCTTCTTTAACCCAGTAGTGATCAAGCAAGGTGACATTTAGTCATCCTATGAGTGTTCTTTTTTCCTTTATCCTCTTGTTAATTTCTAGCTTTATAACATTTTAGTTGTCTTGTTGGTGTTTGTTTTGTGCCCTAACATGTCAATTCTGGAGAATGTGCTATGGGTACTTGCAAAGAAAGCAAACTGAGTTTTTGTTGCATGAAGTACCTTGAATCATCCATGGGTTAGAATTGGCTGACTGTAGATGGTGAAGAGATTAAGATTAATGACAGCTTCAGTTTGCTTGACTCTACAATCAACATTCTTGGTACAAGAAGCCAGGAAATTAAAAGACGAATTGAGAAAGTCTGCTGTCAGGGACCTCTCCAAGGTACTGAGAAGCAATGATGTCAGTCTGGAGACTAAGGTGCGCCTGATACAGGCCATGATCTTTCCCACTACTTGCTATGTTTCAGAGAGCTGGACAATGAACTGGGATGATATAAGGAGTGTTTATGCCATTGAGCTTTGGTGCTGGAAAAGAGAACTGAATATACCATGGACTGCTGTTGTTGTTGTTATGTGCCGTCGAGTCATTTGCCACTCATAGCGACCCTATGCACAGCAGTTCTAAACCATGCTCTATCCTGCGCCAACCGCACTGCCTCTGACACACCCATCCCAATCACCCCAGTCACCGAATCAATCCATCTCATAGAGGGTTTTCCCCCCCTGCGCTGTCCCTCCACCCTTCCAAGCATGATGTCCCTCTCCAAGGACC
>NW_006399820.1:6928570-6939065 GCF_000299155.1 Elephantulus edwardii | reverse complement strand
TATTCCTGGGGCCTTATTTTTTGCTATTTCCTTCAAAGCAGCTTGAACTTCTTCCTTCATCACCATAGGCTCTTGCTCATACGTTATTTCATTAAATTCTTCTGTATCTGCCAATTCCTTCCAGTACAGTGACTCAGTATATTCCTTCCATCTTCTTTTAACATGGACTGTTAGGAGAACAATTAAGTTCGCCCTGAAGAGGGTAAAGCCAGGCTGCTCCTTGGAGGCAAGAATTCTGAAGCTCTATCTGACATACTTGCATGGAGAACATGTTGCAAGGAGGGAACAGTACTTGGAGAGGGATGTCATATCCAGCTATGATGAGCCCATTTTTAGGGCCAATTTCCGTTAGGAGTAGGCAAAGTTGGATACTTCCCTCTGTGTCCCCTTTTGTGGCTGGAAGGGAGGAACTATTTTACCTCTGAGCTTGGATCATCCTAGGAGTACTGTCCTGGACATTTTCTCCCTCTCAAGTCTAGTAGGACAGTTGATGCTCCAGATGTACAGTGGTTTTTCTTAGAGGCATTTCCTTAACTTCCAGCTGGTCTAGCTGGCCCAGACAGTGGTCCTCTCTCTGCTGGCTCAGGAAACACAGACACTCAAGGTGATGGTAGGGCTCTTTTCTCTTTGCTCTTTGGTTTATAGTGGGATATGGGTATGTGTAGGTGTGGGTGAATTAAGGTGATTGAAGGAGGTTGGATGAACTAACTTATGGTGGCCCACAAGGCACTTTCTTTAATACTAGCTCCACAAGACACTATTATCTCTGCTGGTTTGTCCAGAACCAACCCCATTGGTGGTCCCCAGAGCTCTTTCCTCTCTGCTAGCTGGTTCTCTGCTGTGGTGAATAGATTCAAATGTTCTTTTAAATTCTGTTGTTGTTGTGTGTGCTACTAATAATATTGTTCTATTGATTTTTAAAACTTTTTTCCTTCATTCACATTGTGTTTCATACAATCATTCCCATACACTGTGTTTTATAAGATTAACCCCTTTTTAATTATACTCACCATTACTCTATCTTTCAGGTCACCACCAAATCTTTGCTATTTCCTTTACCGCCTCCCTTCAGTCATCAAATTTTGTGCCCTCTGATTTCTCCCCTGCCCACCCTTGCCCCTTTCCCTCGCTTGGATCCCCATACATATTTTACTAGTTATCCTTTTATTTTTACAATAATGGTCTTATGTAGTATTTGTCCTTATGAGACTGAGTTCGTTCACTCAGCATAATGCTCTCGAGTCTCTTTCAAGTTGTGTACTACTTTTCAAAAATCATCACTTCTTTTTTTTGTTGGTTTTGTTCTTGTTTTATTCAGAGTCGTGAAATTTATTAGGGAAACAAGCAGATTTTTTAAATAAAATTTTTATTTTATACTGATTTATTTACAAAGTTTGTATGCATTATTTTTCACATTGGATCTTTCAATTTCCTTTACCCACCTCTCTCTCTACCCATCAATCTGTGTGATTCTATGATTATTCCCCTCTCTGTCTTCACACATTTGTTTCTACCCTATCCTCCCTTGGATCTTCATACACATTTTTACTAGTTATCTTTCTATAGCTATAATAATGGCCTTATAGAGTTTTTGTCTTTAAGAGACTGAGTTAGTTCACTTACTATAATGCTCTCCTTACCCTCCCAAGTTAGGTAGTGAATTTCCAAATCATTGCTTCTGCATGCTGCGTAGCATTCCATCATGTGAGTGTACCATACTTTCTCAGTCCATTTGATTGTGGTTGAACATTTTGGTGGTTTCTATGTTCGTTGATGGTGACTAATGCTGCTATGTATATTAGTGTAAAACTCTGTTTGTGCCTCAGTTCTCATTTTCTCGGGTTATATTCCAAGCAGTGGAATAGCTGGGTCATATGAAAGTTCTATGTTCAGCTTTTTGAGGAAACACCAAACTGCCTTGCAGAGTGGTTGCACTATTTTACAATCCCACCAACAATGTATAAGAGTTCCTATCTCTCTACATCCTCTCCAATATTTATTACTTGCTGTCCTGGTAAATTTTGCCACTGCTACAGCAGTGAGATGGTATCTCATTTTGGATTTGCATCTCTCTTATTGCCAGTGATTTGGAGCATTTATTCATTTGTCTGCTTGCCATCTGAATATCTTTCTCTGTGAAAAGTCTTTCCATATCTTTTGCCCATTTGTAATTGTGTTATCAGTCTTTTTCTTGTGGTGGCCATGTAGGATTCAGTAAACTTTTAATTTGAGAGCTTGGTCTGATATGGTTTTGCCAAATGTTTTTTCCCCCAGTCATAGATTTTCTTTTCACTCTGTTGGGAAAAGTTTTTAATGCATACAAGCGTTTATTCTTTAGAAGATCCATTTCATCAATTTTATCCAGTCCGTATTGTGCATTTGTGGCTGTATTTGACAGTCTCTTTATAAGATAGGCCAGGCTGTTTAAGCTTGAACCCAGGTTGTCTCTGAAGAACTTTGTGGATTTGGGCTTTACTCCCAGGTCTCTGATCCACCTTGAGTTGATTTCTGTGTATGGGATGAGATGTGGATCCAGTTTCCGCTTTCTGAAGGTAACAGTCCAGTTTTGTCAGCACCATTTGTTGAAGAGGTTGTCATTTCCCAATTTGATAAGTTTTATTTCCTTGTCAACTATCAGTTGATCAATGATATTTGAGGACCTTAATGCTGCATACTATTCCATTGTGTGAATATACCACAATTTCTCAACACATTCGATTGTAGTCAGAAATTTGGACTCTTTCCAAGTTCTTGTGATGGTGAATAACACTGCTGTGAACAATTGTGTACACATCTCTGTGTCTCAGTTCTAATTTCCTTGCAGTATATTTCTAACAATGAAATAGCTGGGTCACAAGAAATTTCTATGTTCTTCTTTTTGAGGGAATGCCAAACAACCTTCTGGAGTGGTTGTACCAATTTACAATCCTACCAAGAGTATATGAAAGTTTCAATTTCTCCACATCCTCTTCAATATAAATAGTCTAGGTGTAGGAAATAAAATTCTATCTATTTATATATTAAAGAGCTATAAAATTGTCCTTTTTGTATAAATGTTTTATAGAGGTATTAAAAGAATAAATAATTATAATAAAAAAGAAATGCACACTGTACTAGAAGGGATAAAAGGAAAGACAATCTGAAAGGAATATATTATTAGAAATTATCTGTATTAAAATTATAGCATGGAACAGGACAAGCATTGCAAAGTGAATTGGAGAGAGGAGGAATGGAAATGTATAAAAATCAATGAAAAAAAACCTAAACAAAAAAGAAAGTTTTCTGTGCCTCTGTCCTTCTTCTTGGTGCCTATCACTGATGACTGGAATTCTTTGGCTATTTTTAGATGCATTTGCCTTCATAGTCACATGGTTACCTTTGTGTTATCCTATGTCTATAATTTTGCCCCATTAAAAACACAATGATTAAGGGAAATTATAAACAAATGTAAACAATATAGTCTTTTTTAAAGTTAAGTGAAGCAAAAAATTAACTTTTATCTTGAACTATTCAAGAATTATTTGGATAAAATATTGAACAATGTGGAAAGAATCAAAAGGAGTTGGAAGGAATACTCAGATTCATTCTTTTAAAAATAATTATATGATCCTCAGACATTTCAAATGGTAAACATATGATCAAGAGCCAATAAGATTGAAGGAAGAAGTCAAACTGTACTGAAGACAGAGGCACAAAGCTACAAGAATTGTTGAAATATCCCTGAAGATGTTTCCACCAACAGATGTTGTACTGCAAGCATTCATTAAACTATATTAAGGTATTTGGAAGACAACTACCTGGTCAATTGACTGGAAGAAATTCACCTATGTGTCCATTTAAAAAAAAAGATGATCCTACAGAAGGAAGACATTTAAAAATACAGTGTATACCACATACAAGCAAAATCTTGCTGAGAATAAATAAAAAACGACTGGAGTTGTGCGAGGATAGGAAACTACCAGTAATTAAAGTTGAATTCAAAAGAGAATAAGGAATGAATCACATCACTGTTGCTGTTGAATAGATCTTAACTGAAAGCAGAGAATACTCGAATGCTTCTTTTCTGTGTTTTATTGATGATGGAAAAGCATAAATCTGTTTGCATCATAAAAGACTATGGATGCTATTGAAAAGAATGAAAATTCTAAAATATTTAAGTACTCATGCAGAAAGCAAAAAGCAGTTATTTACACGGAAATACTGCATGATTTAAAATCATGAAAGGGAAGCAACAAGTTATAAATTTTTGCCATACTTACTTCTTAATGTGTTGGGTAACTAAGCAAAATTTGATGGTTTGAATCTATCAGCCCCTCCATGAGAGAAATATAGTAAATTTCTTCCTGTAAAGAGAAAAATAAAAGCATTCTCTTTCTGTAAAGATTGATAGTCTTGGAAACCCAATGGAGGATTTACAGAAATTGAACTCAACTTGACAATAATATATTAAAATGTATTTGTATTCAATCCATATGTTTAACAAATAGTTTGGGATACAACTTTATGAAGAATGTGGCATTAAAACAAGAAGACAATGCATTAACAACATATAATATAAGATGATACTAATATGCAGGGAAAAAATGACTTGCGACTCTGTTAAAATGGAAAAAAATTGATAAACCTTCAGCATGGATCACACTTCTGTACAAAGAAAATTAAAATCTAATTATGGGGGGCGGGAGAGAGAGACACACTGAAATTATCAAGGATTACTGATTGTAGATTCAATCAGATACAGAAATCAAGAAATCTAACCTGGAGAGAATAAAGCAGCCAGACAGAAGCTGGTCTCTGGCTGCACTGCACGTGACATGACCAAGATGCATTACAAACTTACCCAAATCAGGCACAGGTAGGAGAGAATCCCACGAGGCTACATGAAACCCGAAAGATGAGCTGAATAGAGCTACTTGATCCTTCCCAGTTAGAGAGAATGTAGTAGTCTGAGGGAAACTGGTCTCAAGCTGCACTGCAGACACCAAGGACAATTACATACTTTAGAAGAGGTAAGCAGCACTCAGACAAGATTCACATAAGGCTATACTGGAGATCAGAGGAAAGATGAAGGACTTTAGGAAAGTCCTTTGCCACTGCACAAGACAAGAAAAGACTCCTGGTATACAAGTGTTCTTCCCCTATGAAGGTAATACTACAAGTCTGCAACTAATCAATAAGATCATAAACATAAACAACTATTAATAACTTACACAGACACAATAGAATGACCTAACATATACCAAGAAAAACTTCATATAATGCCAAGAAAGCAGCAGGCAGCTTCAAATATTGTGAAAAAACAAAATAAGCCTTTTCCTTAAAAAAGTAGAGCATATTGCAAATCCATTGAATACCAAAGATAGGGAGGCAAAAGAAATAAATTGACACAAAATCATATGAATGGCTACTGATGGACAAAAGAATAGAATCCATTACGAAAATCTAGAGACAGGGAATCAGGAGAAACATATTGATGTGGTTGTGTTTTATGTGAACAGCTACAGAAGAAGGTGCAATAGGTGGGAGAAATAATTAAAATTGTAGATAAAAAGGAATGAGAACTTAAAAAATCATTCCAAGATGGAGAGTGTACAACCAGCACCCAACTGGAAATAACAGAAATGCATCAAAATGTAATCCAGAATATCTAGACCAAAATGGGAGAAGTTTCTTGTGGGAAAAAAAGCAGAACAGAAAAGATGGAACAAGTTAGTGAATTGGAAGACAAAAACCTCAACATACTAGTAAGACATACTAGGGAATATACTAGAAGAAAAAAAATAGGAAGGAGACAGGGAAAATGAAGAAAACATTAAAATCATTTGGGATAACATCAAGAGGAGCAACATATATACGGCCAGAATTCTAGAATATAAAAGGAAACAGGAAAACACTGGGAAAATTGTGGAATAGGTAGTGAAATAAACTGTCCAGGTATTATGAAGAATAAGAAAATCCACATTCAAGAAGCTCAGCTAGCTCCAAACATATGAGACCCTCAGAAGGAAAACATTGAGACATATCATAATTAAATTCTCCAAAATTAAATGTAAAGATAGACTACTAACAGCTGCATGTGAAAAACAAAAAGTCCCCTATACAGAAGAAACAAATACATTAAGTCCTGATTTCTCAAAAGAAACCATGCAAGCAAGAAGACAATGGGATAACATATACAGATGGTGAATAGAAAATAATTATCAGTTGAGGATCCTGTATCCATCAAAGATGTCTATCAAATATGAAAGGGAAAATAAATTATTTGCAGAAAAACAGGACCTTAAAGAATTTGTGAAAAGAAGACCAATTCTATAAGAACTTCTAAGGAAAGTCCTTCACAAAGACACCAAAGAAAAGTGGATGGCTCATAGTAACTAGAAACAAAAGAAAAAGAAACAACAAAATGGCAGAGATAAAACTGAGCCTATCATTAATCACACATAATGTGAATGGAATAATTGGACTAAGTATGATAAAAAGAGTAGCAGAATAGATTTTAAAAAACCCAAAATTCATCAATATGTGTCTACAAGAGGCACATCTGAAAAACAAAGAAAAAGACAGAATAAAAATTAAAGGATGGGGGGAAAATACCAAGTCAATGGAACCCACAAAAAAGCAGGAATGGCAATACTAATCTCTGATACAATCGGCTGCTGGATGAAAGTCATTGTTAAAGACAAGGGCCTTAAACAATGATTAAAGGCACAATAGATAAATAAGACATAACTAAAATCAATACCTATGCACCAAATTATTGTTGGTGTTGTTATGTGCCATGAAGTTGCTTGCGACTCATAGCCACCCTATGTACAAGAGCCCTAAATGCCATTCTATCCTGTGCCAACATCGCCATCTCAAAGACACTCATTCCCACCACTCCACTGTCAGAATCGATCTATCTCATTGAAGGTCTTCTTCTCCTGAACTGTCCCTCCACTCTCCCAAACATGATGTCCCTCTCCAAGGACCAGTCCCTCCCTGTAACATGCCCAGAGTATGTCAGATGAAGCTTCAGTATCCTTGAATCCAAGGAGCATTCTGGCTTCACCCTCTCCAGGACAAACCTGTTTGGTCTCCTAGAAGTCCATGGTATATTCAACACTCTTCTCTAGCACCACAGCTCAAAGGCATCAATTCTCTTTCTATCATCCCTGTGATGCATAGCATGTAATTGCAAAGACTGTAGCCTGGATCAGGCGCACCTTAGTCTCCAGCCTGACATCATTGCTCTTCAGTACTCTTGAGAGGTCCCTCACAGCTGACTTGCCCAATGCAATTTGTCTCCTGATTTCATGGCTGCTGTTACCAAGAGTGTGGACTGTGCAACCAAGTAAACTAAAACTGTTAACTATCTCAATCTCTTCACCCTGATAGAAATGCAAAATATGTTCTAAAAGCATTGCTCTTGAGAACACAGACCAGATAAGGATGCCCACTATACCCACTCATATTCAATATTGCATTGAAAGTACTTGCTAAGGCAATATAATGAGAAGGAGATAAGAGGCATCCTGACTGCCAAAGATATGTAAAAAAGTCATTATATGCAGACAACATGATACTGTATATAGAAACTGAAGGACTCAACAACAGCAACAACAACAACAAAAATACAAAAACAGAGCTTGTGGGACAGTTTAGTAGAGTGGCAGGATATAAGATCAACATACAAAAATCAGACAGATTTCTATATAACAACAAAGAAAACATTGAAAAATAGACAAAGAAAACACTACCATTTATAACAGCCAACCACAAATTGAAATACTTGGGAATAAACCTAATAAAAAGGATACTTATAGGAAGGCTCAAGATAGTGAAAATGACAGTCCTACCAAAAGCAATCTGCATGTTTAATAAACTCTCAATACAGAAACCAGACTGATTTTTTTAACATATAGAAAAGGCAATTGGCAAGTTTTTTGGAAAGGAAAGAGACCCCAAATAAGGAAAGCACTTCTGAAAAACAAAAATTAACTAAGAGGTATAGCACTCTCTGATCTCAAAACTACATAGCTGTAATAATCAAAACAATATGACACTAATTTCATGACAGATACACAATAAAACAATGTAGAAAAAAACCCAAACAAATGAACCCTGACATTAAGCCAGCTACCTACAGTCAACCTGTATTCAACAAGGAAACAAAACCTGTCAAATGTAAAAAAGACAACCTCCTCAACAAATGGTACCGGCAAAACTAGACTTTTATCTGAAGAAAGCTGAAGCAGAACACTGTACTAAAAAATCAACTCAAGATGGATCAGAGACCTAGAAGCAAAGACCCAAACCATAAAGATCATAAGAGACAAAATGGTATTAAACATAGAAGGCCTAGCTTATGGTATAAATAGGCTGAAAAATACAGCCAGAAATGTACAACCAGAAGAAGATAACATTGATGAATAAGACTTTCTAAAGATTAAGTCCTTGTGTGCATCGAAACCTTTTTTCAATAGGGTGAAAAGAAAACCTACAGACTGGGAAAAAAACATTTGGCAATGCCATCCCTGACATGGGTCTCATAACTAAAGTTACAGGATACTAATGGGGTTCTACAAGAAAAAGACTGGGCAAAAGACATGAAAAGATTTTTCACATTTGAATAGTCAATGGACACATCAAGAAATTCTCAAAACCACTGGCAATAAAAGAAACACAAATAAGAAACAAAATAAGGTAACATTTTACCCCAGTAGCAGTGGCAAAGTTTAACAAGACAATAAGCAATACATGTTGGAGAGGATGTTGTGAGATTGGAATTCTCATAAATGGCTGGTGGTGAGATTTTAAAATGGTACAACCCCTCTGGAAGGTAGTTTGAAATTTCCTTAGAAGTTGAACATAGAAATTCTATATGACCCAGTCATTCCACAATTAGGAATATATCCCAAGGAAAATAGCACTGAGATACAAGCTGAGATTTATACATTGATGTTCATAATAGCAAGAAAATGGAAACAGTCCAAATGTCTATAAACAAATGAATGGATTTTGAAATTGTGTTACATTCACTATGGAATAGTATGTGGCAATCAGAAGTAATGATTTAAAAAAAAAGACTATATAACATTGGAGAAGCTAGAGAATATTATGTTGAATGAACTAAATCTTATTATAAAGACAAATACTACATAAGACCATTATTATACAAATAACAGGATAACTGGTAAGATGTGGATAACAGTGAAAAAAAGTAGAGGGTAGGAATGGAGGAAAATTATGGGGTCACATTCTCACCACTGGGCCAATTGGTAGCATCATGATAGATGGCGAAGAGGTTGAAGTTGTTAGCAATTACAGCTAGCTCATATCCACAATCAACACTCTTAAGATCAACAGTCAGGAAATCAAAAAATGAATTGCATTGTGAAAATCTGTTGTCATGGATCTCTCCAGAATGCTGAAAAGAAACTATGTCAGTCGAGAGACAAAGGTATACCTAATCCAGGCGATGATCTTCTCTATTACTTGTCATGCTTCAGAGAGCTGTACAATGACTATAGATGACAGAAGAATTATAGTCGCCTTTGAGTTGTGATGCTGGAGAAGAGTCTTGAACATACCATGGACAGCCAAGGAAACAAATTGGTCTGTCTTGGAGGGGGTGAAATGAAGTCTCTCCTTGGAAGCTAGGATTCTGAAACTCTATTTCACATACTTTGGGCATGTGGCCATGAGAGACTGGTTCTTGGAGAAGGACATTATACTCAGAAAGGTCGAGGAACAGCACAGGAGAGGAAGACCCTGAATGAGATGGATGATATAATATCCGGGACAATGGAGGTTGATGTGTGGGAATTAGTGAGACTGGCTCTGGGCAGGTAAGGGTTCAGAGCTGCTGTACACAGGATCACTACACATCATAGGCAATTCAAAGGCACATAAAAACAACAAAATATTATATTGGTTGCTGTTTTATTGTTGTTTTTTGTTAAAGCCTCTTGTTTTGAGTCAGCAAGATCTCAAGGAGGGCCTTTTTATTTAAAAGTTGGTTGTTATCTTTTAGAGAAACAGTCTTCTAAGTGGTATAGTACTCTTCTCTCAATATGCTGTACTGAAGTAACTTGGAATTGCTGTGATGCTGAACCTTGTGTCATTGTTGTGTCAAATGGCATAACAGTTAACCATGGTGGACAGAGTTTGGTGAAGCTCCCAATTTAAGACAGGTTGGTAGTAAGAGGGGCATCCACTTCCTAAACATGCCTCTGGACACTGTCTGAGCTTTGATAAAGACGATAGTTATAGAAAGGCTTCAGGCCTTTTGTTCACAGGGTTGCTATGAGTCATGCTTGACTGGGTGGCAATCAACAACAACAATCAATAGAGTTAGATAGGAAGATGGCGGGGGTGAAAGGATTATGAAAGATCCTGTGGGGACCTGAAAAGCAGGGCATAGTGTGAATCACAGCGTGAATCAAAGAATGTATGAAAATGATGGATATGAATGAAACATAATAAATACAAATATTTATGTATACAATATAAA
>NW_006399820.1:6886409-6927409 GCF_000299155.1 Elephantulus edwardii | reverse complement strand
TGATTCAGTGACTGGGGTAATCGGGATGGGTGTGTCAGAGGTGGTGCGGTTGGCGCATGATAGAGCAGGGTTTAGGGCTGTTGTGCATAGGGTCGCTATGAGTCGGAAACGACTCGACGGCACATAACAACAACAACAGCCATTATAACGTAGCACAAACCTTTCGGAAAGACCTCTTAAAGTGCTAAAGAGCAGAGATAAAATTTTAAAGAATAAACTGTTCTGATAAAACCATGATATTTTTTTCCAACCATGATATTTTTAATTAGACCATACACATGGGGAACTTGGATACTAAAAACCAGAAAGAATTATTGCCTTTCAGTTTATGCTATTTTTAGATGCCATTTAATTGACTACAAATCACAGTCACCTTATGAGTAACAAGGGAGTCAATAACAGATTGAAGCTTGCCTATCACGTGTCATAATCATGATCTCCCCCATGACTGAGGCCATTGTTGCAGTCACTATGTCAATCCACTTTCCACTTTGTGAAGGCTCTTCTCTCTTTCGTTGATGTTCTATCTTTCTCAGTGTGATGTCTTCCAAGCACTGTTGCCTCCTGACAATATGCCCAAAGTATGTTTAAAGGAAATGCTACCATTCTTTCCTCTAAGGAGCATCCTGGATGCATATCATGTGTGTTCGTCTTTCTGAGGCATAGTTATTTGTTCTCTTGACACTCTGTGGGATATCCAGTACTCTTTAGCAGCACCACATTATGATGTAGGTGAATTATGATGTAAAAGAAGAATGCAGAATATGTCATAAACAACCAAAAGAACAAACTTGTTTTAAATGTCTGGCCAGAATGCTTCTTGAAAATGAGCATGAGATTTTGCCTTACATCGAGCATGTTACCATGAGGGATAATTAGTGTCTAGAGAAAGAAATGAAACTTGGTAAAATAGAGAGTGTATGAAAAACAAGATGATCCTCAGAGAGACGGATTAACACAGAGGCTAAGACAAGGGCTTGAAACATACCAAAGATTTTAAGGATGATGAAGACAAAAGCAATGTTTTGTTCTGTTTAATTTAACTAACAACAAATGAAAAACTATTTTCAAACAAGATTGCACTGATTTATAGATTCATTGATTCAGCGGTAAAGTTAAATATGTCTTCCCCCCCCCCTTAGGGGCCAATGCCAAACTAAAATACTAGTATTCACTATTAATGGCATATTTTTTTAAATTAATAGGATGATATTTTAAAATGTTTTCTTATTTTAATGTATATTCAGCAAGGATGGATGATAGAATTTTGTTCTGGTTATAATGCAAAAAGCCTCTTTTCCTCTGCTGATTCTTGTTGTAGGCACTAACCTCATGCCTTCTGCATTGCTCATAACTGTACCATAACCTACTTGTGGCATTACTGCTAATCTTACTTATTCCTTTAAGAAGTAAAATCATATGCTACTAATTTTGACTCCACAACAACTACTACATTTTTATAGAATCTGAGTAATTGCAATAGAGGACCTTAACTAATCAATCATCACTGCAGTGGAAAAAAGTAACAACTAAACTCTACTTAAATATTCTGCATCCAATAGACTTTTTAAAAAAAAAGTTATTTAAAGATAGGAGAGCTATTTTATTTTTCTTTAAGAGCTTATGACTAACTCTTTAAAGCTACCCAATGGTTTTGACTTGATGCCAAGGCCTTTTTGTGTTTAGTAGACTGCTGAATTTAACATGGTTTAAAACCATCTTAGCATAATCTAGAAGACATATGAAAACTAAAATCTAGTGTTAGAAATGATTTAAAGGAAATATCCTGCAATTTCTTTGGATACAATTGTTTCAAGTATCCTAGGCTCTGCAGAGCTGCACATATATCAGCAAATTTCTAAGTTCCCTTCTATTCCTCACTAAGTTAAAACAACTAGGTAACATAAAACAAGGATTAACTTGGAAAATTTTATTTCTCCAGAGCTCATGAGGTATCAGAATAACAGAAATGTATGTGATTCTTTGCATGACATCTTCATACCAATTGACATTTTAAGGGGACATTAAGTTCATAATTTACTTCTGCGCTAACATATGTTGACATATCCAATTGTGTCAAGGATGTGTCCTACCTCCATATCTTTTCAATCTATATGCAGAACAGATTATCTGGGAAGCTAGGCTGTATGAGGAAGAATTTGGCATCAGGATTAGAGGTAGACTCATTAACAATCTGTGTTAGGCAGCTGACACAACCTTGCTTGCTAAAACTGAGGAGAAACTGAAGCGCTTGCTGCAGAGGGTCAAGGACTGCAGCCTTCAATATGGATTGAGGCTCAATGTCAAGAAAACAACATTCTCACCACTGGACTAATTGGCAGCATCGTGATTGATGGTGAAGAGATTGAGACTGTTGACAGCTTGCTTGCCTCTACAATCAACACTCTTGGTACCAGCAGCCAGGAAATTAAAAGAAGAATTTCATTGGGAAATTTTACTGTCAGAGACCTCTCCAAGGTACTGAGGAGCAACGACGTCAGTCTGGAAACTAAGGTGCACCTGATAAAGACCATCATCTTTGCCATTACTTGCAAATGACTAGCGATGATAGGAGAGTTTATTTTTTTGAGCTTTGAGGCTGGAGAAGAGTATTGAGTATATCATGTACTGCTAGGAGAACAAACAAGTTCATCCTGCAGAGGGTGAAGTGAGGCTTCTCTTTAGATGCAAGGATTCTGAATATTTGTCTGACATACTTCGAACATGTTGCAAGGCAGGATCTGTCTTTGGAGAGGGACATCATGCTTGGGAGGGTAGAGGGACAGCGCAGGAGAGGAAGGCCCTCTATGAGGTGGCTTGATTCAGTGACTGGGAAAATTGGGATGGGAGTGTCAGAGACAATGAGATTGGCACAGGACAGAGCAGAGTTTAGGGTTGTTGTACATAGGGTCGCTATGAGTCGCAAGCGACTCAACGGCACATGACAACAACAACAAACAACAACAACAGTTATAATAAAAATTTTAAAGGACAAGTATGTTGTTGTTGTCACATGCCATGGAGTCCCCTGCAATTCATAGCAGCCCTATATACAATAACTCTGAAACCTGCCCTATCCTGAGCCTGTCTCCCTATCTCTGATATACCTATTACTACTACCCCAGTTACTATGTCAACCTATTTCATTGGGAGTTTTCCTCTCCTGCTCTGTCCCTCCACCCTTCCAAGCATGATGTATTCTCTAAGAATAACATCTCAAAATATTAAGAAAAAATTCCAAACAGTTGTATAAAATAACTTATAATTGCATTTTAAATTAGGAAGATTAAAATGAAGCATTATTTGCACAAGTCCTTCTGAGAATAATGAAAATAAATAATGTGTACAAAATCCTTTAGGTACACACTATCACTTGTTACACATAAGTGGCATGTTTGTTTATTTAATTCTTTGAAGTATATTTTAATTATTATTTCTCTATGCATATATTTTAAGAAGCCTTGGTGGCACAGTAGTTTATGCAGTTAACCAAAAGGTCAGTGGTACAAACCTACCAGGCACTCCATAAGAAAGTAATGTGGTTTTCTACTTCCATAAAAATGATGGTCTTGGAAAACCTACAGTGCAGTTCTACTCTTGTCATATAAGGTTGACACGATTCAAAGTCTACTCAGTAACAGTGGGTTTGGGTTTTGGTTTGCATTTAATTTTCCACTAATTATATATAAGAGCAACTATGTAGCTTGTTTATTTTCATTCTAATAATTAAGAAAAATGGTGACTATGTAATTGATACTTGAAAAATTATTAGAACTTTTCCTCTAAAATATGTATTTGGCATTAACCAGTATTTGTCACTTTTCCCCCTTGAAGCTCTTTCATGAAAAAAAAAAATCATTATACCTTTGCATTTTAAAATGCTGCTCCCACTTAAAATGTGCATTATAATTAGAGTAACAATATTGGTTATAGTTAAGGGTTAACTTTACATATCAAGTAGTAACAGAGAGAATCAGGAGAGTAAGCCCATGATCTAAGCTGACGAGTTTAGGCAAACTCAGAAATATGATCTCAACCACCTAATAAACATTTGTATGTGGAAATTTTGCTTTGGTTTGTAAAGTAGAATCAATTTTCATTGGCAATTGCTAAATTTTCACCATGAAACTTCCAAGGGTATAGTCCAGTTCAGCAAATTGTTGCTACTTCTTTTTTCACATTTTATAACTTCTGAAATTCAGCTTATTTCTTCCTTTAGTTTTTGGTGGAACAATGATGCATAACTTAGTTTTAAACATCATGCCACATGTGATTGGAAAGTGAGCACTGAAATTTCTGAGCAACTAGGTTTTTCTTTGTGAAATGATTTATTTAGGATTCAGGCTTGCTTCTATTTTGTGGTTGTCATTAAGTTGACATGACCCTCAGTCACCCTACGAACGGCAGATTTGTACTCTGTCCTGTCCTGTGTCATCTTCATCATCTCTGATATACTTGAGCTCGTCAGTATAGTCACTGTGTCAATCCATCTTGTTAATAGTCTTCTCTTCTAGTGATCCTCACCTTACTAAACATAGTGTCTTTCTCCAAAGACTCTTTAACAGCATGCCATATGTCAAACAGAGTGTCACCTTCCTTGCCTCTAAGGAAAGTGCAACCTGGCTTACACTTTAAAAATACTTTTATTTGGAAAATAGGTAGATCTTTTCAATGATAAAGGTTTAAATGAAACCTGTTGTAGTTGTTATATGCTGTCATGTTGCCTGTGACTCATAGTGACCCTATGCACAACAGCTCTGAAGCCTGCCTGCCCTGTCCTAAGCCAGTCTCACTGATTTTGACATTTCTGCTCTCATTGCCCCAGTTACTGTATTAATCCATCTCATGCAGGGTCTTTCTCTCCTGCGCTGTCCCTCTGTCCTTCCGAGCATGGTTCCTTTTTGACCACGTGCCCAAAATATGTGAGATGGAGCTTCAAAATCCTAACCTCCAAGGAAAAATTTTGTTTCAATCTCTCCAAGGCAGACTTACTTCTTTTTTTGGTGGTTCATGGTATCTTCAAGACTCTCCTCTAGCACTATAACTGAAAAATAAAATCTTAGTAATCCCAAAACATTGATGTCAAGTATCTTCTGACTAATGGTGACTCTCTGTAGGGTTTCCAGCACTGTGAATCCTTACTGGAGGAAATTATCCATTTTACTCACACAGAACAAATATAGCTTTGAAATGCCACCCTTTGGGCCAGGGTTTCTTACAACCCCACTACACAGCCTTTTTCAAAGCAGGCTTAATGACAAATTTCCCTGTTGGGATGAGACAGGAATTTTATTGAAATAGTCATTTTAAACTCCCTGACAGATGATTAGAGTAAGACTAGAATGATATCTAAACTTTTTTGAATATACAAATGGATTTATCTATAATATTTAGGACCTTTTTATTAGGACCAGTGGCTAATTTCTGTTTTTTATATTGAAGGCCAAGGAAAGGGGGGTGGGGAGGAAAGTAGATATAAGAAGGAAGCAAAGCCTCTTCTGTGCAGGACATTGATCACACTACTACTGTTAGTTGCCTTTGATAGTGCTTGAAATCTTGCCTATCTAAGAAGTAACAGAATCATGTCCATGGTGGTTAATATGTTTGAGCCCATTGTAGATGTTATTATGTCAATTGATTTCACTATAGGATTTCTTCATTGTTATTAATTTTTTTTATCATGCTCTTTTCTAGTGATTGGCTTTCCTCAATGATTGATCCAAAGTAAAGGAGTCAAAGTCTTGCTATTTTTACTTTCAGGAACATTCTAGTTTTTTTCCTCAGATTTCTTTGTTCTTCTGCAAATTTTTATCATTGCTGTTAGGTACCATTGAATCAGATCTGACTCATAGCTGAACTTCCAGGTTTTCAAAAGCTGTAAATTGCATAGGAAGAGACTGTCCACCTTTATCTCACAGAGAAGCTGGTGGATTCACACTGGCTTCAGGTTGACAGTGCAACTCTACCACAAAGCTATCAAAGTTCCCTGAAAATTCATAGTATTTTCAATATTTTCCTTCTCTACTACAATATAAATGCACAAATTCTTCATTATATGGCTTCTGGGTGCATATGAGACAATTGGAAAGACTGTTAATTGGGTCAAGCTCATGTGACACATCCAAGTGACATCTTTGCCCTTTAGAACTTTAAAGGGGTCTGATGTAGCACATTTTTTAATTGTCATATATTTTTCTATTTTTTCTTTCTTTCTTTTTTTACTTCTGCTTGTTGTAGAATTAAGTAGAATAAAATCCTTGACAGCTTTCTTCCCCCTCCCATTTATAATTAAATGTTTAATTGTTTTACTCCATCTTTTGAGTGTAAGGTTATCTTAGAAAACTTTTATTAGCTCTTTAACGTGTTGTAGGTAGAATAGTCAATGAGAAATAAAATTAAAAAATGGCTTCCTGTATTCTTGGAATTTGATGGGATTAAGGAAATTGATGTGACTATTAGTAAGATTGTTATTTTCTATTTTTCCTACTTTTTATTGTGCACCATCTCTTAAAACACACAGAAGAATCTCATACACAGCTTGGAAGGAAATGTAAGAGGAAAGACAGAAGCAAAGATAGCAAAGAAATGAGGCTATAATTGTTAAATGAAGAAAAGCAAATGGTTTTTTCTTTCCACTTTTTGTTAACCAAAACTTAGAGTATTAGATGTTCATCAAGTGTACTCTCTGAGATAGAGCTTCATGCAATGAGATCAACTATAGATTTGAGAAATTACTAAGTTTCAAGGAAACTCAAGAAAGCTAACTAATCAAGAGAAGAGGTTTTTATTTTGATGTTCATGAGAATGATGGCAGATTGAACCATGCCAAATATAATCTTTCTATAGACTTTGGCTTTTCAAGGTCTAAGTTTGCTCGAATTTTACTCTCCTCCATTCCAAACTTGGTATATAGAGTCAATATGGCCAAATTATTTTAATTTGAGCAAAGTTAATAAAACACCTTCAAATTCTCAGTATGATTTTTCACTTCCCAGAGTTTTACAATAATCCACATTTCTTCATCTCTTATAGTTAATATCTCTCTGTCTTTCATATGTGTGTTATATATGTCTATTATCTTTTCTAAATAAATGAAAAGACATTATCTTATATCTTTCTATTCCTACTATTTGCACTAGAAAGATGGAAGATTTCTTCTGTACCCCTGAGAACTTGATAATTTCTTCTGAGAAAATGAGAGATTCTGTATAGTAAATAATCTTAAATGATTCTGAAGTATATATTTATTGAAAAAAATCTTCACAGGGTTGGATAAATTCAGATGTATTTTCAGATTTTGAAACATCTCAAGCTTTTACATAAATATTTGTATTTTTGTAGGAAAACCTGATCTACTTATTAAAAAATCATCACTCTTTCCATTTTAAACTTATGAACTCTTTGAGATAAATTTAATCCATGTGTTTGTGATTCATTTGTACTTAACTAACCAAAATAATGTTTACTGAGGGCTATTAGATATGAAAGAGGCTTTTTGATCTGTATATTTGATTTTTTACCCCCTTCTTAGATCAAGAAGTTCAATTTGGCTAAACACCTGTGTCCTATTCCACTTTCTTCTTGTCCTAAACTTAGGAACCAAGATTTAGAGGATGCAAAACAATAACATATCTGTTGTTACCAAACAGATAATCTAAAAAAGATTATGTGAGAGTGATGGACTATTACTGACAAGGGAACTTTCTAGTGTCGATATAAAATTCAATTATTACAGAATAATGAAAACGATGTATTGAATGACATTGAATAAAAGATGTAGTGGCAGGGTTTGGCCATTGAAAAGTTTTAGGATATTATGCTGAGTGAAAATCTCAGTCACAAAGGGACAAATACTGCATGGTACCACTATTGTAGAATGGGTCTGACATCAGGGTTGGGATAAGACTGAGAAAAAACTGGATAAATTATGTATACTGTCTTGAAAGAACAGATTAGAGGTGATACATGATTGTGTATTATGGTTAGCGCAGGAATCCAGAATTGAGGTCGCATAGAGAAGTGTACTCAGGGCGGGGGGTAGGGAGGGAAAGGATGTGGGAATTTTATACCACAGGAAATTCTTTTTTTCTTTTCTTTTCTTTTCTTTTTTTTTTCAGAGAGGGGAGCGAACTGGTGGGGAGGGGTGGGCAGGGAGAAAAGTGGGGAAAAAAATTAAATAAATAAAAAGTTATTACTTCTGTTTTTCCAAGATATAGCAAAAACTATCTAGCAGTATGCACAGAAAGAAACAGGTCATATTATATAAAAATAGTGGTTTTATAAAATAATATTAATATATACTGCTGTACATAGACTGATCAAAACTCAACACATAAAATATTCAAGATACTGGAACATTCTTGTGGCAAAAACATACTTTTACACTTCTTGAATTACAGAATAAAATACTATCTTAGTTACTTTTGCTGCTACAACACAAGGATGCATTTAATGAACAGAAATGTACTTTCTCGGGTTAAAAGGTTTAATTCAGTACATGACTTGCTGGGATGGAGATAGGGTGGTGCTCTTCTTTGTATATTTCAATTTCTGTTGTTAATTTTGAGGTTGTTGCTAGGTGTCCTTGAGTGAACTCTAACTTATAGTGATGCAATGAACAACAGATAGTAACATTGTCACATTTTGTGCCATCCACCCAGTATCTGCCATGCTAGAAGTCATTGTTGCAATCACTGTGTCAATATATCTCATGGCAGATCTTCCTTTCTTTCATTGACTCTCTGCTTTTCTAAGCAAGGTATCTTTTCCAAGGACTGGCACCTCCTAACAATGTATTCAAAGTATGTAAGGTAAAATTTCACTCTCCTTGCCTCCAAGGAACAGCCTAGTCACACTTTCTTCAAGACAGATTTGTTTGTTCTTTTGGCAGTCTGGTGTATTCAATACTCTTTGCCAACATGACAATTCCAAGGTGTCAATTCTTCTTTGGTCTTCCTAAGAGGGACTGCCTGCTTGGAAGGGTGGAGGGACTGCACAAGAGAGGAAGACCTAGGATGGGATGGATTGACACAGTAACTGAGATAAATGGTATTTTGTGTGCCAGAGACAGCAAGCCTTACTCTGAATGGGGCAGGTTTCAGAACTACTGTACATAGGGTTGCTATGAGTTACAGTCAACTTGATGGCACATAGCAACAATAACAATTAAAATTAGTTAACTTTAACATGCAGGATCTCTATCTTTTAGTGGTTACTAGAAGCTGAAATTATGTTTAAATTTATGTCTGAAATTTTGGCTAACATTTAAAAGGAAGAGATTTTCTGAGGAAGACCCTCAAGATGGATTGACACAATGACTGTAGCAATGGGCTCAAGTGTGTCCGAGAGGATGAGGATGGGGTTCCAATCCATTGTTCATAGGATTACTATGAGTCATACATTTAACAACAACAAGAAACAATGCTCATGAACAACTTGTAAATAACCATACTACCCTATCATACATCACAAGAGTCCACAATTAAGGTTGCATAGTGGAATGTACTTGGGGTGGCGGGAGGGGTGTAGGTGGATTGTGTCCCAGGGAAGGAGTGTTTCTTTTGACAGAGAGGAGCGAACTGGGGTGGGGGCTGGGGGGAGAGAAGTGCAGCAATGAATGAATGGAAATCCAAAATCTCTGTAAATGCTCATTAAAATTATTTTTTTTTTAAAAATAAAGCTTACGAAGAAAAAGAAACAAAAAAACTTGTAAATAGGTGAATACGCAGTCTTTTGAACATAGTAAGGGAAGACTGCATGGTCTAAAATCAGAAAAGGTATGTATTAACATCAAGTTCCTCTTTATAAATATTCAATAGTTATACTGAACCAATAATTTGGGAAGCTAGACTATATGAGGACGTTCTGAGTGATAAGGAGTTGAACTGCTAATTCAAAGGCATGAAAAAGATGGTCAAACTCCTTGCATGTGATTAACTGCCTCTAAAAACCCACTAGGGGTCAACTATAAGTTGATTCCAAATTGATAGTACACAATAATAGGCTATTATATAAAGAAGGATGTGACATCAGGCAGGAGGAAAACTCATTAACCATCTGCATTATGCAAATGAGACAGTCTTGGTTGTAGAAAGTGAAGAAGACTTGAAGGACTTAATGAAGAAGATCAAAGACCCTTCAATATGGATTATGATTCAACATTAAGAAACAGGAATCTGGCGAGCTCTGGTGGCCTAGTGGCAGGAAACTGCACTACAATCCCAGGGGTGCGCGGTTCAAATCCACCAGATGCTCTGCTGAAGAAGGAGGAACAGTCGCCTCCTGTACCAGTCAGATCCAATTTGACGATACACACATAAAAAAAAATAAATAAATAAAATTTAAAAAAAAAGAAACAGAAATCTTTATCCCTTGAACAAAAGGCAACATCATGCTGGATAGAGAAAAGATTGAAGGTGTCAGCTATTTCATTTTATTTCTATCTACAATCAATACTCATGGTAGCAGCAGTCAAGAATTCAAAATATGTATTGGAGAAAGTACAGCCAGAGTACTCCTTGGAACACTGATTCTGAAGCTTCATTTTTCATACTTTGAGCATATTTCTAAGGAGAGGCAATTCCTTGGAGAGAGACATCACGCTTGGAAAGCTGAGGGGATGGTAAAGGAGAGGAAGATATTCAACGAGATGGGTTGACATGGAGACTGCAGCAATGGGCTTGAGTATATCATAGAATAAGGATGGCACAGGAAAGGAGAGGGATCAGATACATTATTCATAGGGTAGCTATGAGTCATACCCTACTCTACAGCACCTAACAACAACAACATTAAAGAAGAAAGCTCTGGTGACCTAGTGGTAAGAAGCTGTACTGCAATCGTAAAGGCATGTGGTTCGAATCCACCAACTACTCCGGAGTAGGATGGACAATCTCCTCCCATATGACATAGAGGATCAGTTCCAACTGAATGGCACACAACAACAACAACAACACAATCTTTATGGAAAAAGTTTGCCAAGTAATTTTTTCCTGGAAGCTGCTGGTGGATTCTAATTGAAGAGTGTTTCAAATTCTTAACCATTGCATCTCTAGAGAACCCAATAGCAGGTAAAGATATAGGTTATTCTTTTTAATTATCTTCTGATATATAGCAATCCCATATATACATAACTGAACTATTCCTTTTCATTTCTAAGACATATTTATGGGTTCTTTTGGCAGTACATGGGAAAATCAGCACTCTCCTCTAACACCACAATTCAAAGGCAGAAATTCCTTTTCTGCTATCCTTGGACATTGCCCAGATCTCAGAAGTCAAGCAAGTGACTGAAAACACTATGATCTGAGTCAAGTGCACCTCGGTCCTCAATCTAACATCCTTATTCTTCAGTAATTTGGAGACGTCCCTGACTGCAGACTTACCAAATGCACTAGGTATCTTGATCTCCTCACTGCTGATACCAAGATAAATGATTGTGGAACTAAGTAAGATGAAATAATTGACAGCTTCAATCTTTTCTCCATCCATTGTGATGTTGCCTATTGGTGCAATGGCAAGAATTTTTGTTTTCTTGACAGTGAGATAAAATCTGTACTGAAGGTTGCAGTATTAGATTTTCTGCAGCAAATATTTTGTATCCTCCTTACTTCCAGGAAGCAAAATTATGTCATCTGCATATTGAAGAGAATTTTATTTATTGTGATTTTAACAAAAGTTTACAGAAATGTTGAGTTTTCATTCTTTCATTGTTGCACATTTTTCTCCCTTCTTCCCTCTGCGTACATCTTGTTTCAGATTATTATCATACATATAATGCCTAATCATATATTCCTTCAGACAGTTCTTCCTCTCATCTGTTCCAATAAAAGGCTCATTCATTATGTACCTTTTCCCCTATTCTTTGCCCAACTCCCCATGTCAGTCCCTTTTTATAACAGCACGCTTCTGTAGTATTTGTTCTTTTGTGACTGAAATATTTCTAAAATCATGAATGCCATCGTACATGGAGGGGAAAAATAGTCTGTTTTTCCTGTCTTTTGATGTGTTTGCTTATTGCTATAAATTGACCTCTGATTACTCCTTTGGCTGTTTCCCATAGGTTCTGCTAAGTGGTGTTTTCATTGTCATTTGTTTCAAGAAACTTTTTAATTTCCTTTTTTATTTCTTCTAGTACCCACTTATGTTCAAGCAAGGTGTTGTTCAGCTTCCAAATGTATGGTTTTTTCTCCTTTATCATTATTAATTTCTAATTTTCTAGCATTATGGTCTGAAAAGATGGTTAATATTATTTATAAGTTTCTTTAATTTATTGATACTTCATCTTTATTTTTCTTATGCTAAACCATGCTTTGCATACCTGTTAAGAATTTCACTTGGTCATGATGAATTATTTTTATATTTTGGATTCCACTGGCCAGGATTTTATTGAGGATTTTTGCATCTATGATCATGAGAGATACTGATCTATAGTTTTTTTATTTCGGTGGTGTCTTTACGTGACTTTGGTATCAGGCATAGTTTTGCTTCATAGAATGAGTCTGGAAGTATTCCATCTTTTTCTATTTTCTGAAATACTTTATGTAAAATTTGTGACAGCTCTTCTCTGAATGTTTGATAAAATTCAGTAGAGAAACCATCTGGTCCAGGGATTTGTTGTTGTTGCATGTTGTTTTATGACCTATTGAATTTCATATTTTGTAATGAGTCTGTTCAGTTTTTCTACTTCATTCTGTGTAAATCGGAGTGGGCTGTTTCTAACTAAGTATTTAGTTTTCCATAAAATTCCATTATTAATTTTTTTAAGTTTGTTCTGTTCTGGTATTGCCCCTTTCATCTCTTATTCATATTATTTGTTTCTTTTCTTTATTTTCCTTTGTTAGAATGGCTAGTGGTCTGTCAATTTTATAGAACTTTTTGAAGAACCAACTCCTGGTCTTATTGATACTTTCAATTTTTTTTTCTTTTCTGTTTTCCATTCCATTTATTTCTTCCAGAATTTTTATAATGTTCTTTCTTTTAGAGGTGGTCAGGCTTTATTGCTCTTCTTTTCTACTTGTTGAGATGTTGGGTTAAATAATCAATTATCATTTTCTTACCTTTGATATTTTTGATTATTGCTGTGAATTAACCTCTAAGTACTGCTTTGACTGTTTCTCAGAGGTTTTGGTAAACTGTGTTTTCATTGTCATTTGTTTCAAGAAACTCTTTTCATCCCTATTTTTTTTTATTTTCTTTTACTAGTTTTAATGAACATTTACAGAGATTTTAGATTTCCATTCATTCATTGTTGCACTTTTTTCATTCCTATTTTCAATCCCTCTATCACCTATTCATGTTCAAGCAAAGTGCTATTCAGTTTATAATTTTTTAAATTCTGTATCTTCTTGTTGATTTCTAAATTTGTAACATAGCCGTCTGAGAAAATGCTTTGATTTATTTTGATTTTTTTTATTTATTGAGGCTTGCTTTGTAATCTAAAACATGATCTATTCTGGAGAATGCTCCATATGTGCTATAAAAGGATGTATATTGACCTCTTTGGGGGTTCATTTACCTATATATAAGCATGAAATCTAGTTGATTGATTGTTTAGTTTAATTCTTTAGCATCTTTGTTGAGTTGGGTTTTTTTCTGTTTTTTTTTTTCTGATAGTCTATCTTTTCTTGAGAGTGCTGTATTGAAGTCTATACCCTCCTGATGTTGTCTATTTCTTTTTTCAGTTATGTTAATGTTTTCTTTGTGGTTTTTGCAACTTTATCATTTTTGTGCACAGATATTTAGTATGGTCATATCCACATGTTTGTTCTATTGATACTTAAAGCATTATATACTGAGATTCCTCATCCATTGTGATGGTTTTTATGCTGAAATATATTTTATTGTTAATTAATATTGGTACTCTTTTTTTTTTCTTCTGGGTGCCATTTGCTTGGCATATTTATTCCACCCTTCTATTTTTTAGTCTGTATTTTCACTTCTCACGTCTGTCTATTAAAGATAGCATAGTGATGGTTTTTTGTTTTGTTTTTGTCTGCTTTTTATACAGTCTGCTACCCTTTTCCTCTTCACTGGTCCATTTAAACCATTTACCTTTGATGTAATTATTGAGAAGCAAGGTTTATTTCCATAATTTTGTTCAATAATTTTTATGTTGCTACTGGTTACTTTGATCCATCCTCCTCTCTGTGGTGTCTCTGTAAGAAGGATTTCCTTCAGTATTTCCTGCAACATTACCTTGTATTTTAGAAACTCTCTTAGCTTCTCCTTTTCTGAGAATGTCTTTCTTTCTGTAGCATTTGATAGGCAATTTGGCTGCTTGCAGTATTCTTGGTTGATAATTGTATTCTTTGAGTGTTTTAGATTACTCTTTGTTTTTCCCCTTGCTGCTTTCAGAATTCTCCTCTTGTCTTTAATGCTAACAAATTTGACTTTGATGTGCTTTGTGTTTTTCTTTTGGAGTTTATTCTATATGAGGTTCACTCAGCTTCTTTTATATATATTCTCTTATTCTTCATTGTACTAGGAAAGCTTTCTTCTACCAACTCTTCCGCAACTTTCTCATTTCCTTTTGTTGTTTCTTCATTTTCTGGAATACCAATTATGTGCATATTATTCCTCTTGATGGTGTCTTACATATTTTTAAACTTTTTTTCAATGTCCATCTTTTTTTGATTCTGCTTTATGCTTTAGTATATCAGTGCTGCGAGATCTATCTTCTATTTCACAGATTCAGTGTTCCATCTCATTAATTCTGCTCCTCTGTCCCTCCAACATGTTAACGGATTCTCAGATGCTGGTCCTAATATTCTGGACGACAGTATCTTGTTTTTCTAGAGTTTCTAATGCCTCATTAGAAATATTCATTGTCTTGAATTGCTTTTTTTAAAGTTTATCTTGGCTTTTGCTTGTAGAAACCTGAAATTTTTTTGCATTTTTATTTTACCCAGTGAAAATATTTGATCTTTTAAAATCTGTTTCAGAAAGTTCCATCAGACTTTTGAGCTTCAGAAAATCCATTGAAACTGTGTTTTGATCACTTTGGGGGTAGCGTGGGATTATACTTTGCTTTGATTTTATGTAGTGTATGAGATAGTCTGCTTCTTCCATGTCATTACTGTGTTAAAGGATTGTTGTGGGTTCCCCCGCCTCCAGCCCTCATAGCAGGCCCTTGGTCTGATGACCTTGACCGGAGAACACACTGCTCCAAAGGAGGGAAAGACAGTTCATCATGCCTGAATATCTCTGTGGTCCCTGTCTTTATGGGAAGACTTGCTTCAATTAGGGAGTTCAAGCTTATAGTAGGTAAGAGGAGGAGGGCAACTCACTCTACTTGTGATCTTTCCTCTCTTATCCTGTGACAAAGTTCACTGGAGTTGGGGATAAGGGTGGTCACTGCTTTTGTCCTCCCTCTCTAGTCCTACAGTTAATTTTTCTGGGCCTATAAAGCTCACAAGAAAGGAAATTAGTTCTACCACTGTCCTGGGGGTACTAGGAAGATTGTCCTGGTTCAGGATCACACCCAAAAGGGATCTTGAGGAGAACTTGCTCTACTTATACTCCTCCTTCTCTGGTTTCACAGCAGCAAAGTTCTCTGTGGTTATGGAGTCCTCTGAGAAAGGAAGTTGATCTGCCCTAGTCCTGAGGTTCCTTGGAGTTTCACCTTATGAGAAGCTCCCATATTAAAGCACTTGCATTACTTCTGTTCTTTCCTCTCAAGTCCCATAACAACAAAGTTCTCCATGCCTTTGTAGTCCCCTGGGAAGGTAACTTGCTCTTCCTCTATCTAATTTTTAAGGATTGTATGGAACTTCCTCACTCAAAGGCTTGTTTTCTGTTTGCAGCCCCCTTTCCTGAAGTTCAATGTCTTCTTTGCTATGTGGAGTGGTGTAGTCAAGTTCCCCACCTTTTTTACACCATTCTCTGGCAGTTCTGCAGGAAGGAACTTGTCTCTGATCTTCTGCTCCAGGACTGTATTCCTTTGGCTGCAGATTGTTAGAGCCTTCTACCTAATAAGGTACATAGCTGCCACAGCAAGGTAATGTCCCAGGCAAAGGAGAAGTCTTGACTGGATCCTGAATGTTAGAGTTATCCAAAGGAGATGCAGAGTATAAAAGTGGTAGTTCTTTGGCTTCTGGCTACTTTACCCAAGGCCACAAGCTTCTAGAGAGGTCTGGTAGATGTCCAAGGGTAGAGCTTATACTGAGAGGGTCAGAATGTGGTTGGGGTGGGAGAGTGCTAGTAACTGATTAGGTGGTGGCTGAGTAAGATGTTGGCCAGTGTGTCAAATAGTCTTAGTTCTGCCTATCTGGCTTAAGGCCACAAACTTCTAGGCAGGACTGGTGGAAGTCCAATTGTGGGGCTTAAACTGGGAGGGTAAGAGGTTGGGAACAAGGGTGTCAGCAACACCTGCGTAAGATAGTGGCTAAGTAAGATGGTGATAGAGAGCCAAATAGTTATAATTCTGTGGCTGCTGGCTAACTGCTTCAAGGTCACAACTTCTAAAAAGGTCCATGTCGAAGGTTATTGAAAAATTTTCCTGCAATCTTGATACCACATTCTTCTTCACAGAATCTAGCTTCTTGAATAATTTGCTCAGCATTATAGACTAAATAGTTAAGGTGAATGGATCCTATCCATAAAGATCAAAGCCAATGAAACTTTGTGGGCCAGTTCTGCTCTATCATAGAGGTTCCTTGCCATGAGTCAACTTAATGATACATACCAACATTATTTATTTATTTATGAATCTTCTCCTTCTCCCAGTAACAAGTTATGGGTCCTATTGTATATTGGCAGCCAATATATTCTTTTCTAGGATTTTTTGGAGTAAATGTATTTAGAAATTTGTTTTGGTGTTTTTGTCTGAAGCTTTTCTCTGTATTATTTTGTGTGTTCTGGAAAAAATGTTGCCCTTTAAAACTTGATAAAAGTGATAGAACCCAGTCTGACACAAAGGTTAACAACATCATACTTCTAATGTGTAAGTCTGTTAGTAACTTGCGATACCTACAAGAAATGACACATTATGCAGAGGCAAGATGGAAAGGCAATAATGAATTGATAGACCTCTTCTGATGTTATGAAATTTTTCCTTTTATTTTGTTGATGCCTAAGTGTATTTGCCAATAGTTCCATGAATTATACAGAGCCCTGGTGACACAATGCTTAAGTACTGGGCAGCTAATAAATAAGTTCATAACTTGAACTGTTTCATGGAGGGAGAGATTGGACAATTTATCATTCTCCTAAGGAGTCTCCTCTGATGACTTTAAATCACCACAGAAACTTTGGGTTAGAAGAATAACTCTCAACAGACTACACAACCAAATAGGATATTTATTTGTTTGTGTATCTTTAACTGAATGGGTACCAAATGGCAATTGCATGTAAGAAATTGTACTCAAAGTACACAATCTTGTTAGTCTTCCCTCTGTTGAATGAGTCTCTAAATGTTGATAGTTTTAAAGCTTGTCTCCTGTTGCACTTACCTAAAGATAAGAAAGATGATGACGAAGTAGTACTCATTTCTAATAATTTTCTGCTAATATACTTTTGGATAATCTCCAGAAAAAGTATTCTTGTGTTTGATATTAGTAATATTATTTGATAATTTCCATATTCTGTCAGATTATCTTGGTTTTTGAATGGGAAAAAATATGAATTTCTTCCAGTCAGTTGGCCATGTAGCTGTCCTCCAGATTTCTTGGCATAATGTGGTGAGCATGTCCAGGGCAGCATCTGTGTTTAAATATGCCAGTTGGTAACCCAGGAATTCCTGGGACTTTGCTTTTTGTCAATTCTTTCAGAGAAGCTTTAACTTCCTCCTTCATCACCATTGCCTCTGGATCATATGTTGTTTCATAAAATTTTTCTGTGTCGGCTAGTTATTTTTGTCATTTTATGCAAAGCATTTAATTGACTGTATGAATCACATCAGACTGTGGCTAATATTGAGAAGAATGGGTATTCCAGAACACCCAATTGTGCTCATGCAAAACCCATACTTGGACCAGAAAGCAGTTATCAGAACAGAGCAAGGAAATATTGCATGGCTCAAAAATCAGGAAAGAAAGTGTATCAGGGATGTGTCCTTCCTCCATATCTTTTCAATCTATATGCTGAACAGATCATTTTGGAGGCTGGGCTTTATGAAGAAGAATGTGTTATCAGAATTGACTCATCATCAACACATTTGCTGCCAAAGGTCAAGGACTGCAGTCTTCACTATGAACTGAAGCTCACCATCAAGAGGACAAGATTTTTGCCACTAGGTCTATTGGCAGCCCCATGGTAGATGAAGAGGACATTGAGATTGTTAACAATTTCTGCTTGCTTAGGTCCACAATCAACACTGTTGGCACCAGCAGTGAAGAAATAATAATAATAAAATTCCATTGAGTAAATTTGCTTTCAGGGATCTCTCCAGAGTGCTAAAGAGTACTGATGACCTATATAAGAAGGATAAAATAGATCAATGTGACCTTTTAAGAATAAAATCCCTATGCACATAAAAACCTTCTCAACAGAGTAAAACGGAAAGCCACAGACTGGGGAAAGACATGTCTGACAAAGGACTCATATGTAGAATTTATCAAATTCACAGCATCACAAGATAAAGGTAAACAACCCAATCACAAAATAGGCACAGGATATGAAGAGACACGTTACCAAAGAAGATATTCAGATGGCAAACAAACACATGAAGAAATGTTCAAAATCCTTAGCTCTAAGAGAGATACAAATCAAAACAACTATGAGATATCATTTTACCCCAGTAAAAATAGCAAAAGTCAACAGAGTAGCAAACAACAAATGCTGGCGAGGTTGTGGAGAAACTGGAACCCTTATTCACTGTTGAGAGGAGTGTAAAAATTGTGTAAACATTCTGGAAGGCAGTATGATGCTTTCTCAAAAAGTTGGAAATAGAAATACCATTTGACCCAGCAATTCCACTACTGGGAATATACCCTAAAGAAACCAGAGCTTCCACCCAAACAGATATATACACCCCTATGTTTATTGCTGCATTTTCACAATAGCAAAGAGAGGGAAACAACCCAAGTGTTCATCAACAAACAAATGGATAGAAAAGCTGTGGTATATTCACAAAATGTAATAGTATGTGGTACTTAAAAATAAGAAACTCGTAAAATATTACACAAAATAGGTGACCCTGGAGGACATTATGCCGAGTAAAACATCTCAGTCACTGAAAGACAAATACTCCATAATGCTATGTTATAAAACAGGACTGACATTGGGATTGGGGAAAACTAAGAAAGAGGGGATAAATAATGTACACTGAATTGAAACAGATGAGGAATAGAATGGCTTAAAAGAAATATATGATTAGGTATTATTTGCATGACAACAGTTCAGAATAAGAGTTGCATAGTAAAGTGGCCTGGGGTAATTGCATAACAATGAAATAATTTTTTTCAAAGAGAAGAGTGAACTGAGGGGACTGTGGGCAGGGAGGGAAATGTGTAACAATGAATGAATGGAAATTCAAGTTCTCTATAAACTTTCATTAAAATATCAATTAGAAAATATGATAATGTGGGGAGGGGAGAGCAATTATATCTTTCTAGAGACTAAAGTATGCCTGATTCAGACCATGGTCTTAGCAATTCCTTAATATCCATCAGAGAGCTAGAGAGTGACTAAGGATGACAGAAGAAGGATCAATGCCTTTGAATTTTGGTGCTGGAGAAGAGTGTCGAATATTCCATGGACTGCCAAGAGAACAAACAGGTCTGTTCTAGAGAGGGTGAAACCAAGTTGCTTCATGGAGGCAAGGATTTTTAAGCTCCATCGTGCAAACTTTGGGCATGTTTCCCGGAGAAACCAGTACTTGGAGAAAGATATCATGCTTGGGATGGTAGAAAGACAGATCAAAAGAGGAAGAGCTTGTAGGAGATGGATTGGTACAGTAATTGGAATAATGGGTGTAGGTGTGTTGGAGACAGCAAGACTAGCTTAGGATAGGAGAGTGTTCAGAGCTATTGTGCATAGGGTTCCTATAATTACAGGCAATTCAACAGCAAATGACAACAATAAAAACTTCTCTAATTTATATTAATCCAAGTGCATAATTTTTAGAAAAACATTAATTATTATTAATAGTTAATTACACTGAACACATCTACAACTAATAACTGGATTGTTAGTGCCTTTAAGATTCTAAATAGGTAAACTCCAAACATGCTAATGGATTATATGTGACATTTCTACCTAGGATAAAGCCAATTTTAATACTAAATAGTTCAAGATTTCTAGTAGGTAATAGAGACACTTCTGAATTAGTAATGTTTGTTGTCATCAGATGCCATCAGGTGAACTCTGGCTCATGTACATGTACAATAGATTGAGACTCTGCCTTATTCTGCTCTCTCCTTACCTGTTGTTGTTAAGTGCCATCAGTGATAGGTGACTTCTAGCGACCCTATAAACGAAAGTCCTCGACACTTGCATGACTGTCATCATTTTCTCCAGGTTCACAGGGTTTCCAGAGGCAAGCTATTTCCGAAGCAGATGCCACTCCTGCTTCCAAGCTTGTTTTAATCGGGGAGCTCCACCCAACACCGTCCACCATGGGTAAACGTTGTCACGTTTGACACATCAGTGTCACAGTGTTCAGCTTCACAGCAACCACAAGTTACCTCTGTAGGGCAAGTGGACAGACCAGGGCTATATGACCTAGAAGAATGCCCAGAAACAATGAAAAATAGGCCAGCACGCGGCGGATTACAGTCACCCACCTTTGGCTTGGTAGCATCACTTTCAGTCCGCTAGGATGTTGACAGATTTTGAGCCAGAGACCCCTAATTCATCTAGCAAGTCTGCCCTGGGGCCACCCACTTAGGGAAAAAGCAAAGCCACAAATGCCCTAATGTTCCCAATTTGCCTCTCCTTCCAGGCTCCAGAGGCCACATGCATCCATCCAGCTAACACTGAGACTCAGGAGAGCGTCCTTACTTAGTAAATAAAATAAATAAAAATATAGTAGAGTTCTAGCTCTGGTGGCCTAGTGGTAAAAAAAAAATGAGCTGCAATCTTGAAAACACATGGTTCTAATCCACCAGCTGCTCCACAGGAGAAGGATGAGTGATCTCCTCCCATTCAATTAACTGCCTCTGAAAAGCTGCTGGAGGATTTGCTATGAGTTCTGCCTCGATGGTACAAAACAACAATATATAATATAGTATATTTTTATTAAGATGTATGTTCACATATCAAGTTAGGCAAATTCCCTTAGTGCAGATTTTTCAATATTTATTCTTTTTTTAAAAAATCTGAAACTATGCCTCAATTTAAACAAAACAATTCATTGACCTTGAGTTGGAACCACTCATAGCCGAACCTCCAATGGGTTTTCAGAGACTGTAAATGATACGGAAGGAGAGTACTCATCTTTCTTCAGGTGGTGGAAACAGATGATGGAATCTTGCTGTCTGTTTTGGGTTGGCAGCACAACTTCTTAATCACTAGGACTCAGAGCTACTGCAATTAAATTAAAATTGTTTTTTCAATTTTATTAGATATGTTTCTTTATTTTAAGCCATAATAAGTTCAATTGGGAAGTTGGTTGTAAATACAATTATTAATTAATTTATTACTTAATAAAATATAGAGGATTTCAGTTCTGTATTTGGAGATGATTGCTATAATTAAGATATATATATATGTATATATTTATATTTATTTTAAAATTTGTGGTGCTGTTGTTAGGTGCCATCAAACTGAGTATGACTTACAGCAACCCCAATGAACAGTGGATCTGAATTCAGTCCTTCCCTGTGCCATCTACACACTTCCTGACACACTAGAACCCACTGTGATAGTCACTGTGCCAATCCACCTAGTTGAAGGTCTTTCTCTCCTTTGCTGATCCTCCACCCTTCCAAGCACCATGTCTCTGTCCAAGGGCTCCTTCTTTAAAGATGCTTGAAGTATGTAAGGCAAAGACTCATCATGCCTGCCTTCAAAGAGCACTCCAGCTTCACTCTCTCCAAGTCATATTTGTCCTTTTGTCAGTCCATTCGATGTGCAAGATTTGTGTAGACTAGTCTAGACTCTTATTTTTTATTTAAATAAGGTATCTTGTCAGTGGAAAGAATAATGGTATCTTTTGAATATAGTAAATGGTTGGAGAAGTTAGCATTTTTATCACACAAAATAGTGAGCTTAGATTTTCAATAGTTATGTGATTATACTAAGTAATAAAGAAATGTCAAACTTCTAAACTTCTGGTTCTTTCTTTCATATTATTGTGAAGTTCATCAGGACACACACCTTCGTGGATATTCTATCTCTTAGCTGCCTAGGGTTAAGTAAGTAGATGAGGAATTATTCTCTGTTGAGTAATCAGATATTTTCCTCAATCATTTCTACTGTCTGAGAGAATATTGAATGTAAAAATTTTAATTTTGAACATTCTATTGAACCTTTATGTTAACTAGTACTTAAGCTTAAATTTCTAAATGAAAGGAAAGTGTGATCCCCCTACCCCCAGTACTTGTAATATAATCAACCACCTAAGAAGCCTGAGTGGTGAAAGTGGTTTGCAATCAGTTGTTCACCCCAAGGTTTGAACTTACTCTAAAAGAGACCCCCAAGAGAAAATTTTTAATGTTGTGGCTTGAATTGTATCCCCCAATGTATTTTTTTTTAAATATGGAAAGCTACATGAATTGCTCCAGTTTTAGTATAAGTGCTGCTGAAGATAGCGCACCAAAATGCTTTTATATACTGGAATAATGTAGAAACAATGCAATGATTCCCTTATAAACTGATATATAAATAGTTGTAAACCATTTATGGGTAGAATACAATATCCCTTATCTTCCTCTCTGTCCTGATGGTATAAGGGAGTTTCCTTAGACTGTGATCTGTGACACCACAGATAAAAAGAATGAAAAGAAAACAGAGAGGGGGACTTCAATACAACTTTGGAAGAATTGCCAGGATTCAACACAATTCTCTGTGTAAGGAAGCTTCTTAACAGTGAGGAAGGCCAAGGCATGTGGCGATCTCTAAGAAACAAAGGGCCAATAGAGGCTGAAGGATAAACAGACCTTCCTTCAGAACTGACATCAAGAGAAAAGTTAAGACAGTTATGGAGTCAATAAACACATCTGATTCCCCAGAGGATATTCAGAGTATAAATTGTATAGAAGAAAACTGGAAGTTAGTGGATTCAAACAGCCAGAAAGGGTGCTACCTTTGAGTTAGCTGTGAAATTCTTTATTTACTAAACCACCTGCACTCCCTAAGATATTCCACTTTTCAGGGCTGAAACTCTGTATTTGAATTTCTAGTCACTTAAACTGTAAGAAATTAAATTTGTTAAAATCATTCACTTGTTGAATCTCTGCTATAGCAGCACTAGTTATGTTAAGACACTGTTAAACTACTTGTGTAAGGATTGCTGTTATGTGCTGTGTATTCTGATACAATATCCCTGTGGGGCATGATAGTACTTCTCCCAAGAGTTTCTAGGCTATAATCTTTGTAGAGAGGAGTCTTTTTAGTACAGTGGTTAAACAACCAGCTGTTAATTGGAAGTTCAGCAGTTCTTACCAAGTAGACTTTCTGCAAAAGAAAGATGTGGCATTATGATTCTATAAAAATTAAAGTAAAAAAAAATGTTGAGTCAGAACCAACCAATAGGTTACCCTCCAGCAGATTTTCAGAGTCATCAATCAAATGAGAGGAGATTGTTTATCTTTCTTTCTTTCTTGAAGGAGTTAGTGGTTTTGAACCTGCCCCTTTTAGTTTGGCAGAGCAACTCCCTTGAAAAATCCTATGGAGCAATTCCTTTTTGTCCTATCAGGTTATAATGAGCCGAGGCTGAGCCCATGGCAAGGAGTTGTATATTTATTCCTTTTTAATATTCACAAGTACTAGTTGCCAGATCTTTTCTCTCACAGTGTCACTGACGGGTTAGAAACATTTTGGTTAGCAGTCAAGCACTTAACTATTGCTTAGCTTTTCTAAAAAGTACTATTCAAATTCAGCAAAGTAGCAGGATACAAGATCAAAATACAAAAATCAGTTGGATCTCTCTACAGTGACAAAGAGAACACAGACCTGGAGCTAAGAAAAACAATACCCTTCACAATAGCTAATCACAAGATAAAATATATGGGAGTAAATATAACTAGAAGCACAAAGGATCTATTAAAAAAATTACAGAGCATTACTACAAGAAACAAAACAAGACCTGGAGAAGTGGAAGAATATCCCTTGCTCATGGATAGGAAGACTCAATATTGTGAAAATGGCAATACTACCAAAGGCAATTTACACATTCATTGGAATCCCAATATAAATACCAATCCCATTCTTCAACGAGATGGAAAAGGCAATCTCCAGCTCCATTTGGAATAGAAAGAAGCCCCAAATAAGCAAAGTACTCCTTGAAAATAGAAAAAAAAGTAAGAGGTATCTCACTCCCTGATTTCAAATCCTACTACACTGCCGTGGTAGTTAAGACAGCATGGTACTGGTACAGTGACATACACAATGGAATAAAATTGAGAACCCATAATCAGCCCATCTATTTATGGTCAACTGATTTTTGACAAGGAGATGAAATCAGGTAGGTGGGGAAATGACAGCCTTTTTAACAAATGGTGTTGGCAAAATTGGAAAACTATCTGCAGAAGAATTAAAGATCCACACCTCACTCCATATAAAAAAACCAATTCAAAGTGGATCATGGACCTAGAACTAAAACCAAGGACTATAAGCTTCATTAAAGAAAAGCTTGGAAGAACTTTAGTAGTCCTAATCCACAACATAAAGAGTCTTCCAAGTATCCTGAAAAATTTACAACCAGGAGAAGATAAAACAGATGATTGGGACCTTCTAAGAATCAAATCCCCATGCACATCCAAAAACTTCTCCAACAGAGTAATAAGGGAAACCACAGACTGGGAAAAAGTGTTTGGTAATGACATGTAAGATAAGGGACTTATATCTAGAGTTTAGAAAATACTTGAGCACCACAACAAGATAAAGGTAAATAATCCAGTAGAAAATGGGCACAGGATATGAACAGACACTTCACCAAAAAAAAGACATTCAGATGGCCAACAAGCACATGAAGAAATGTTCAAAATCCCTAGCTCTAAGAGAGATGCAAATCAAGACAACAATTAGATATCATCTCACCCCAAGCAGAATAGTAAGATTTAACAGAACAGCAAGCAACAAATGCTGGTGAGGTTGTGGAGAAACTGGAACCCTTATTCACTGTTGGTGGGAATGTAAAATGGTGCAACCCCTGTGGAAAGAGGTGTGGCACTTTCTCAAAAAGTTGCAAATAGAGATACCATTTGACCCAGCAATTCCACTCCTGGGAATATACCCCAAAGAAACCATAACTGCCACCCAAGCAGATATATGCACACCCATGTTTATCGTGGCTTTGTTCACAATAGCAAGTAGTTGGAAACAACCTAAGTGCCCTCAATAAATGAATGGATAAAGAAGCTGTGGTATATTCACACAATGGAATACTACGTTGCATTGAAAAACAAGGAACTCATGCAATATTTTTCAAAATGATGACCCTGGAGGACATTATGCTGAGTGAAATATCTCAGTCAAAAAAGGACAAATACTATATGGTGCCACTATTGTAGAATAAGGCTAACATCAGGTTAGGAGTAAGACTGAGAAAAACTGGATAAATTATGTTTATTGCATTGAAGCTGATGAGGGAAAAATAGTTCAAAAGTAATTTATTTTATGGCATTATGATTATCATAAGAGTCTGGAATGAGGGTTGCAGAGTGGAGTATACTCGGGGTGGGGATGGGGTGGGGGTGGGGGTGGAGGAATGTATACCAATGAAGGAGTTTTTCTTTGGCTTTTCAGGGAGAAGAGCGAACTGGGGGTGGGGGTGGGGTGGGTGGGGACAAAAGTACAATAATGAATGAATGGAAATCCAAAATCTCTGTAGAGATTGAAATTAATAATAATTTAAAAAAGACATGCAGACACACAAGAGAGCCTATTGGAAGGTCAGCTATGAGTCAATTCTGACTCAATTGCACACCACTAAAGTAAAACTAACTTCCTAATCAGTTGTCTCTAAATAAAAGGATTTGCATTAAAAAAGAGTAATTAAAATAAAATATAAATTATTCACAAAAAACCCACAAAAAACCCAACCCCCAAAAAACCCTACTAGTCTAAAGGTCTAACGGACCACTTGAACCTTGACCTCCAGGACCCTGACACCAGAAGGACCGTATGGTGCCAGGTATCACTACAGCTCATTCTAAAGGATAAGATGATCAAGGTTTCCAGACAGAGTAGGAGAAAAATATCAAACAAAACTCAAAATCATAAGTACAGCCAGTTTGAAAGAGACTGGTGAGACTCCAAGCCTATGACCCTTTGTCAATCTTCAAACCAAGGACAAACCTCACTCCTGTGGCTAATCTACAGATAGGCCTCGAAGGTGATCAGTAACACCAGTGAGGAGCCCACTGCTTAGAACTACCAATCATACATGATCCTAGAGCAGAATGGGTACAGTGATCAATCTCAGGAGGTGGGACAAGCTAGGACAGAAGGATGAATGGAGAGGGGAAACCACAGGGAGGAAGCTGAGAGAGCTCATTTCCATTGTGGGCATCACCATTCATGTATAAATGGTTAAACAGAAATTATTTCTTTTGTAAACTATTAAAGTGCAATAAAAAAGATTAAAAAGTGTGTTTTCCAAAATAAAAAAAAGTATAAAAAAACCAAAAAAAGTACTATTCTGTGAAGATTTTATATATATGTATATAAAAAATAATCCTAAGAAGCAATTCTACTCTGCAACACCAAGAATCTCCATGAGCTGGGAGCCCAATTCTCTAGCAACTAATAACAACAAGACATACCAAAATTTCAGGGGGCAATACTTTAAGTGAAAGTTTTTCTGCTATATAGCAAGAAGGATCTTAAGGCTATGGTGACTCAATAACTTCCACTCCATACATTTATCAGTTGATAAGTGCCTGAAAGTGTGTGTGTGTGTGTGTGTGTGTGTGTGTGTGTGTGTTTGAGAAAGAGAGAGAGAGAGATAGAGACAGGGACATTGATTGAATAATGGATGGTTGGTTATAGATGCCACTGAGTCACTTAAAACACAGTGGCACCATGTTCAACAGCCTCACAGTCTCAACTTTGCTTAAGCTCACTGTTAGAGTCAGTGGGTCAGTCATTGAGGGTCTTCCTGTGTTTCTCTAACTCTTTACCTTTTCAATCATGGGTATAAAGTTTGTGAGATCTATCTATCTATCTATCTATCTATCTATCTATCTATCTATCTACCTACCTATCTATAATCTTCTATCTAATTTTGAATCATTATCTCCTAATGTTGAATCATTATACACAACTAATGTAAATGTCAAGAATTTGAAATTCATTCATGACATTTTTCTTTTCCTAAGTTGCTTCCATTCCATAAATTAATAATAATTTTCCTACCATAAACCAAAACCAAAATACAACAAAAATTAAACAATTTCTGTCGAATAGATTCTGATTCAGAAACCTCATGTGTGAGATTGTTTGTTACTGTGCTCCATAGGGTTCTCAATGACTCTGTTCTTTCAGAAGTAGATCACCTGGACTTTATTCCCCCAGGCCGTTTTAGGTAGATTCAGACTTGCTTCAGTGCTAGCAATGCTTCAGTTAGTAGTTGAGTTAGTAACTAAACACCTAACCATTTGTTCAGCCACTATGATTCTTTGGAAATTTGTTTTTGTTACACGTTTAATGTAACTTTATGGTGAACAAAGAAGACCAAAAGTAATGAGAAATGAAGATAAATAAACCACAAAAACAGTGAAACAGCATTAAGTACTCATTCACTATACAAATACATATACAATAAGAAAATAATATTCCCTTTCCCTCAAATACAATCTCTATATAAACCTCCTACAAAATATACCTTTATTATGCAAGAATGTATGTCTAGATAAAAATCTTTAAAAGAACTAAGAAATAATCTTTCAAACAGAAAAAGGAGTGACAGTATAGTTTAAAACCAAGGAAGGTATGTATCAGGCTTGTGTACTTTTACCATATTTATTTAATCTTTTTTTAAAATTTAATTTTATTTTATCTTGTATGTATCGTCAAATCGGATCTGACTGGTACAGGAGGAGATTGGCCCTCCTTCCCCAGCAAAGCATCTGGTGGATTCAAACTGTGTACCTCTGGGACTGCAGTGTAGCTTCTTGCCACTAGGCCATCAGAGCTCCATATTTATTTAATCTTAATACTGAGGAAATAAGGTGACAAATTGGCCTGGATGAAGAAGAATGAGGTATCAGAATTGAAGCAAGATTCTTTAACAATCTGTGATAAACAGATAACACAACTCTGCTGAAAACAAAGAAGAATTGAAACACTCGATGAAAATCTAATGTTTCAACATGGATAACACCTCAAAATCAAGAAATCAAACCCCCTCACAAATGGAACAATAAATAGTGTGATGTTAACTTGATAAAACAATTACACTTTCAGGAATTTTTCTCTATGATCCATGAACAATACCCATGGAAGCAGCAGTCAAGAAGTCCTATATATTGCATTGCACTGCTAAAATCTGCTGTGAAGAATAATTGAAGAGCAAAGATGTTACTTTAAGGACTAAGGTTCATTTCACATAAACTATGATACATTGGCAATCAATAAGGAAGATTGAAGAAGAATTCAAAACTTTTGAATTGAGATGTTGACAAAAAGTATGGGGTAAGAAGCTGCACTGTAATTCCAAAGATATGCAGTTCAAATCTACCAGCTGTTCCACTAGAGAAGGATGGACAATATCTTCATCTATGATTTAATGCCTCTGAAAATTTGCTGGAAGTTCAGCTTTTGTGTTGACTCTGATTCAACATAACACAACAACACATTACACATTGTGTAAAACCAAACAAATCTGCTGACAAATGTAGTTAGATTGCTCCTTGAAAGTAAAGATGGTAAGACTTTACTAAAATACTTTGGGCATATAGACACATCCTTGGGAGGAAATTTATCACATCTGGTAAAGCAGAAGACTAGTGTGGTATTAGCCTAAAACTTGGCTTTTTTTTTTCTTTTAGCAGCCATTGCAAGACCATCCTGATCTCCAGCTACCTAACTGCAGACACATGTTCTTGTCAATCAGGATGGTCTTGCAAATCATCAACATCAGTGGGACTAGCATAAGAGAAAGAGCGCTTCCCACACTGAATTGCAAGACTTGAGGGAGACTAGAGACCCTGGTAGAGTGAGATCCTGGTGGTAGAGACACTGTGGCATTGCTGTGTAGAAACTGTGGCAATGTGTAAATAGAGGAACCCTGAGATAAATGCCATAGTTAAAGGTATTTGCTGTTCTTCCTGGATATTTGAAGGGGGAGCCGATTTATAACTGCTTGGAGGCAAACTTTGCTGGATGATTTGTATTTGACCACCAAACTGAAACCAGATAACTTATTGATGTTTTAAAGAATTTCATTTCTTTATGATCCATGAATAACACCCATGGAAGCAGCAGTCAAGAAGTTCAAGATACTATATTGCCTTGGTAAAATCTGCTGTAAAAGACCTTTTAAACCCTTGAGGAATTGTAAGTTAGAACTTGGGCTGAAACCTGGACTTGTTTTGGGTGATATTTTTGCCTCCTCCATCCTACAACTCCCTTCTATTATAAACCCCATTATTTGTACTATAAGTTTGTGAGTCAACAACAAATAAATAAACCTCTTGTTGTTGGTATGGCTCTGGAGGCACCATAGGGTTGATCTATGGGCTCTTTATCTGCTTTCTGCACTGTGGTGGTGAGGGATTGAGCTATTCTTATTCCCTCTAGCCCCTTCAGAGAGACATTCAAGGAAGGCCCTGTGCCCTCATGTCCCATTTTCGCATCTTTAGACAATCAGTGCCTTTCAAAGACCTTCAGAGATGGACTGACATGATGATTACTGCAAGGGGCTCAAGCACAGCATAACTTGTGAGGATTGTGTGGGATCTTCCATTGTTCTGCTATAAATAGGATTGATTTGGGTTAGAGTTGACTAACAACAGTAACAAGGATATATTTTGAAAATTAACCCATGTTTTAACCGGGGAGGAGTGTATGTGTGTGTATAGTAGAAAACTCTGGTGGCCTAGTGGTAAGGAGATGTGCTTCCAATTTAAAGGCACACAATTGAAATCCACCAGCTAGCTGATCCTTGGAAGAAAGATGGGCAATCTTCTCCTGTGTGATTTATTGCCTCTAAAAATCCTCTGGTCAGTCAGCTATGGGTAAGTTATAACTTGACAGTGCATAACAGCTGTAGATATATGTGTGTATATATAGCCACACGCGTTTGTGTATGTATTGTTGTTGTTGTTAATTGCTGTTGAGTTGAGCACGACTCATAGAGACCCTATGAACAAAATACCTGAAACCTTTCTATAACTATCGTTTCTCAAAGTTCATAGTTTCCAGAGTCATGTTCTTTGGGAAGTAGATGCCACTCCTGCTTCCAAACCTGTCTTACACTGGGAGCCCCACCAAACACTGTCCAACATGGGAAACCGTTATGCCATTTGACAACCTAATTGCACAGGTTCAGCATCACAGCAACCCCAGATTACCTCAGAACAGCATATTGTCAGAAGACTGCTGTACCATTTAGAAGACGGTTCCTCTAAAATCTAATTACACCCACTATTTGATTACAAAGGCCCTCCCTGAGGTCTTGCTTACTCCAAACAAAAGGCTTTAAAAAAACCCAACCAATATAGTATGTTATTGTCATTATGTGCCTTTGAGTCACCTGGGACCTGTAACAATCCTATGTACAATAGCTTTGAACCCTTCCTTGTCCTGAGCCAATCTCACTCGTTTTGACACAAGAATCCACATTGCCCCAGATACTATATCAGTTCATCTCATTCAGGGTCTTACTCTCCTGCACTGTCCCTCCACTCATCTAAGCACAATGTCCTTCTCCAAGAACTGGTCTTTCCTGGCCACGTGCCCAAAGTAGGTGAGGCAGAGCTTCAAAATCCTAGCCTCCAAGGAGAGACTTGATTTCACCTTTTCCTAGACAGACCTATTTGTTTTTTTAGCAGTCCATGGTATATTCAAGACTTTTTTCTAGCACCACAACTCAAAGGCATCAATTCTTATTTTTTTCATCCAGCTCTCTGAAGCACATGTCATTGTGAAGATCATGGCCTTGATTAGGTACATCTTGGTCTCTAGACTAACTTCGTTGCTTTTCTGAATGAGAGAGGTCACTGACAGCAGATTTTCCAGTGTAATTCATCTTTTAATTTCTTGATTGCTGGTGTTGATTGTGGAGCTGAACAAGCTATATTTCTAACAACCTCAACATCTTCTCCATCTATTGTGGTTCTGCCTATTGGCCCAGTGGTGAGAATCTTTGTCTTCTTGATGTTGAGCTTCAATCTCTATTGGAGACTACAGACCTTGTTCTCCTGCAGCAAGTGCTTCAGGACTTCTTCAATTTCAGCAAGCAAGGGTGTGTGTGTGTGTGTATGTGTAGAGAGAGAGATCTGTCTTTCTGTCTGTCTGTCTTATCTCTCAGCATTTTGAGCTTCTCTGAGTTATGAAGACATCCCATCACAGGTTAGAATACTTGGATACTTTTCTTAAAATACAATCCCAAAGATTTTTATGGCATGGAAAATCTAGAAACAGGGATTTGCAAACATTAGAGATAACAATCAGATTTCAAACTACAATGTGCTTTTAAAATCATCTAGCATAATGGACTCATTTTCCAGATGGGAAAAAGAAATTAATGGAAAAAAATGCCAGAATCATAAAATGTCTTCCTTAAGACCTCAGAGTGTTTGGTGCCAGAAGAAACATTTATCTTTTCCAGCTTTATGATGTTGCTGCCTTACTGCATTTATCCCTCTACCTTACTCTCACCTCATGTGTAAATCTTGTTCTAGGCATCACATGATTCTCTTTGGCTGCATTTATTGATTGTCCTGTTCCATTTAAGAGGATAAATTTACTTTATGTTTTAAAGTCTTTAAGGGAAAGTGAAAGGTACTTGGCATGCTCTATGTGGCAGATTGTACATATTTTACTACTTGCCCAGATTCAAACTATCACCCCTGCTTATTACCAAGTCCAAGGGTGTGTTATTAAAATATTCCTGAATGTGAAACAAATCTGGTTTTCCCCCTGGTTTTATTTAGGATTAGTAAAGAGTTGAGAAGGGTAAGAGTTGGAAAACCCATCCATTGCCCTCAGGTATATCACAGCATCCATAAAAAAGATATAGATATATTTCTGCTCTTATCCCTTAGATTCATTGGATCATAGAGTTATCAAAGGAGATAATTAAGAGAGGATTGAGACTTAATGAAAAATATAAAACTGAGCTTTCATTGATGCAACATTTTCTGGTCCTGTTTGTCCTCATATATAAATGTTCATTCAACCAGCAACTAGACCTGGCAGCTTTGTTGAAACCTGTTTAGCCTCACAGCAACACACAAGTCTCCAGTGACAGACTTTGCATGAATTGTGGCGGCTGTGCATGAGTTGGCTTTGGCTGAGCATCAAACACAAGTCTCCTACACAGAAGGAGGTTCTATCACTGAACCATTGTTCTGAATTGAATTGTATCCTTCAAAACTTTATGGTGTGAGTCTTAAACTCTACAGGTGTTTCTGTAGTCCGACTTATGAGTACGTTGTCTTTGTTTTGTTACTGAGGTAGGATTAGTGTGAAGCTTGTGTTAAACTATTCCCTTTTGAGAGATAAAGATTAAACAATTGGGTCAGAAAACCAAACAGGAGGAAAGAGAAATGCCGTGCCACAAGATGAGAACAACTAAAGGGCCAAGGACCTTTTCCCGGATCCAACAAAGTAAACCTTCCCCTAGAGCCAAAACACTGATTTGGAACTTGTAGCCTTCTAATTGTGAGAAAATAAATTTCTGCTTTTTAAAGCCACCCATTTGTGTTATTTCTGTTATAGCTGCTCTAGATATCCAAGGCAACAGCCAGTGCTTCATAATGCTTTTATATGTAAAGATACTTCTAATTAACGACTACGTGATCTAAGCAAAGCCCATGAAAAGGGTGAGCCTATTCCTTTGGGGTATATACTGTCTTGACAAAGACCAAAGACTCATGGAGTGTTCTCTTTGAAATAATATCCTTGGAAGTTGTTATTTAACCTCACAAAGATGTATGCAGAGAGTTCTTAACAGTGATTATGTTTTTAAGGAAGCCATGTTGCTCTTCTTCCCTTTTCACTCTGCGGTAGTATTTCAAGATTTTTTTTAAATGACAATGAGTATAAATAGTAATCTAATTACAGTTGGAAGAGATTTACAGCTCTAATTATGACTGCTGTTAAATTTCAAGGGTCTGACATAGGCAATCAACACATTCTATACGAAAATCCATCTTGTTATTATAAAAGCTACCTGCCAATTGTTTGTCAGTTGAATGACATGCAACACTGCACACATTATCTCCAGAATTAGTGATAACAACAGTTTTGCCATGGTTAATGTATGTAGTCCCTATAATGCCAAGGCACAGAGCCTAGGAATTACTCAATTAGGGATTGCCATATTGTGGATGGATGCACATTTTTTTGGCTGTTTCATGTTATTACCTCTTCTTAATGACTTTTTTCCCAACTAAATCAAATACATATTCATAGATTTTTCTCTACAGTAAGAGTGACCATTTGGAAAAAAATGCGCACATACACACTCACAGTCTTTAAAAATGCAGACATTTCCTAGGTATTTCCTAGGTGCCAGATATTTTGTTTGCTATTTGAAGATATTTTATGATAAACATCTCATATATGACCAATAATATTCCATTGTTGTTGTGTGCCTCTGAGTCAAAACTGACTCATAGCTGACTCTCCAGTTGATTTTCAAAGGCAGTTTAATCACAAGAAAGGAGATACCAAAACTTTCCTTGCAGAGCAGCTGGTGGGTTCAAACCACATGCTTTCAAGATTTCAATACAACTTCCTAACAGTAGGCTAGCAGAGCATATCTATTATTATATCCATTCTTTTGATAGTTTCTGATAAGTGGTAAATATCAGAATTTTTAGGGATGGGACAGACATGAGTGGTCTAAATGAGTTTTCCAATAACTTTTAATGATGCTGGAATATTTGTCATAGAACAGTGCTTGAGAAGGGACATCATGCTTGGATAAGTAGTGTCACAAAGAAGAGACAGACTCTGAAGAAGATGAATTGATGTAGTGATTCCAATAGTGGGGTTGAGCATAGCAGAGACAGTGAGGTTGGCACACATCAGGCAAGGTTTTGTTCTGTTCTGTTTACATAGGGTCAGTATGAGCTAACTGACTCAGTGGTACTTAAAAATAAGAACATATTCAATAATCTCCTTTAACTGGGCAGATTAACCTCTACAAATGAGGCCTTACCATTTTCTTCCTGAGCAATCTGGACAGGATGTATGAGATTTATTCTAGGCCAGTCATATAAGGAAAATTCACCTTAGATTTAGGTATTTCAGGTCTAGTATCTGAAGTATTCCAATGCAAATCATTCCGCATTAGCAGATCAACTCTAAGTCCTTGATCTTTAGTTCCCAAATGTGATTACTTGTTAGAACCTATTCTTCTCTACAACCTGGAGAATGAAACTGGGCTAATAAACTCCCAACCAAAAATGAAGCCTTGCTGCCTTGCATTTAAACTCAAGGATACTTACTTCTTACTGCCATAGTTCTTGAGTGCTACTGACTACAGGCCAATGTGGTTTGTTACTGTTACACATTGTCTAGTCAGTTCCAACTCATAGCCATCCTATTTATGAAATACTGTGCTGTATTATGCAATCATCACAATTATTGCTTTGTTTGAGACTATTATTACAGTCATTGTGGCAAACCACTTCACTGAGTGTCTTTTTGTTTAGAATCTGCTTTAACGAGCTCAATGTTCTTCTCCAGGACTCGTCCTTCTTGATAACTGGGTTAAACATGAAATTAAATCTCTTTATTCTTGTTTGTAAGAAACAGTCTATCTGTTCTTATTCAAAGACAGAATTGTTTGTTCTTCTGGAAGATCGTGGTATATTTAGTATTCTTCGTCAATGATAATATTCTTTGATCTCCCTTATTCATTGTCCAATTTACACATACATTGGAGACTTTGAAAATACCATGGCTGAGGCTGGTGCATCTTAGTCTTCAAATGACATTTTTAAGTGTTAACACTTTAAAGTGATCTTTTGTAGCTTATTTGGTCAATAAAATACATCATTTTCTTGACTACTGCTTTCATGAGTGTTGATTGTGAATTTAAGTAAAATGAAATCCCTGTCAAATTCCATCTTTTATTCATTTACCATATAATGCTATCTATTGGTCCAGTTGTGAAGATTTTTAGCACTAAGTGCTTCACTTTCTGACAATTTTCTGTTGATGTGCTGCTACAACTATTTTTAAATTGTGTTCTATGAAATTTTGTTTGTGTGTGAATGTAACTATAACTTCTGAATTCTTTTGAACCATCTTTCTTTGAGATAGCCAAAGCTGTGGTTGTCTTACAGTTAGTTGACTAGGCAACTGTCTTCTATATTTCTTGGCATTAAAAATGGGCTTTGCTAGTGGTGTATCTATTTGCTGCAATGCCTCACTATGTGTCAAGATTGACATTCAGAACCATTGTGGATATGCTGTTGTCATTAGGTTCCATGAAGTCAAGTATGAACCCATAGTAACCCTATGAACAACAGATCTGAAGCCTATTTTATGCTGTGTCATCCTTACAATCTCTGACATACTTGAGCCGTTGCTACAGTTACTATGCAGGGTCTTCATCTCTTCTTCCAATTCTTAACCTTTTCAAGCATGATGCCCCTGTCCAAGGAATAGTGTCTCTTATCAATATCCCCAAAGGTGTGCCTGATTCATGCCATGGTCTTTTCAATCACTTCCTATGCATCTGAGAGCTGGACAACGAATAAAGATAACAGAAGAATTGAAGTATTTAAGCTCTGGAATTGGAGGAGAGTACTGGAAATCTTATGGTTTGTCAAAAGAACAAACAGATGTATTTTGAAGAAGGTTTAGGCAAACTGAAGGTAAAGGTGATAAAGTGTCATCTCACTTATTTTAAATGTAGATATACACATTGTTAAAATAGTGAAACCTCACTTTAATGTCTAACTACTCAAAACAAACCATTTTCTTGAAGGAACAGATTCCAATTCATGACAACTCTGCATGTAAGAGAGTCAAACTGTGCTCCACCAGAAATTTAGTGGCTGGTATTTCAGAAGTAGAGCACCAGACATCTTTTCTGAGAGTCTCAGAGTAGACTTGAACCTCAAGTCTTTCAATCAGCAACTGAGAGTTTTAAACACTTTCACCACCATTGATTATTAGTACTTTATTGCCTCCAAAGAACATTCTCACTGCACCCTCTCCAAAACATATCCGTTTGTTTTTGGTATGTTTAGTGCTCTTCTCCAGTACCACAGCTCAAAAGCATCAATTCTTTTCCTGTCATCCTTATTAATTGTTCAGCTCTCAGACATATAGCAAGTCACTGTAAAGACTATGGCCTGAATCAGACACACCATAGTACTCAAAGTGACATCATTACTCCTAAACAATTTGGAGAAGTCCCTAACTGCAGATTTTCCCAGTGCAATGTGTCTCCTTATTTTCTCACTGCTGGGTGTTAATTGTGGATCCAAACAAGATGAAGTTATTAATAATTTTAATCTCTTTTCCATCCATCATAACGTTGCCTATGCAGTGTTACGAATCTTTATTTTTTTTTTTTGACATGTTCTTCATGTCCTCTTCACTTTCAGCAAGCAAGGTGTGTCATCTGCTTAACACAGGTTATTTGTGAGTCTCCCTCTGATCCTGATGCCACATTCCTCTTTATAGAGTCCAGATACTCAAATAATTTGCTCAGCATAGAGATTACATAGGTATGGAGAGAGAATACAATACTGAAATAATTCCTTCTTCATTTTAAAACATGTAGTGTTCCTCTGCTCTGTTTTGCACAACAGCCTGGTGGTCCCAAGTATAGGTTACACATGAGCACAATTAAGTGCTCTGTGATTCCCATTCTTCTCAATGTCAGCTACAGCTTGTGATGAACCACACAGTCAAATGCCTTTGCACAGTCAATAAAGCACAAATAGACATTCTTCTGGTATTCTTTACTTTCAGCTGGGATCATCTGACATCAGCAATGATGTCGCTGGCGCCATGGCCTCTTCTAAATCTGGCTTGAACTTGGCAATTCCCTATCGATGTACTGTTCCAGCCATTTTAAAATAACCTTCTTCTGTGTTTTGCTTGCATGTGGTAGTAATCATATTTGTTCTATAGTTTCCATATCAAAACACACGTTGGTACATGCTAATAGTAGGGGCTATTCCTTGGAGAGGGTCATGCTTCTGGGAAGGATGGAGGGCAGCAAAAAGAGGAAGACCATTGACCAGGTGGATTGATGTAGTGGCTGCCGCAATGGGTTCTTGTCTGCCAGGAAGTGTGAGAGTGGCACAGAATAAAACAGGGTTCAGGTATTGCGATCACAGGGTCACTATAAGTTGTACTCAAAACAATGACACCTACAAACAAGTTAGTGCACAAGAACTATTTTCAACACCTCCCCTACTTCTCAGTGCTCCTCATTTCTTTTAGCTAAGTCTTGCCCTCTAAGACTCTTAAATATGAATAAGATTAAGTAATAAAAAAGTGATCCAGTAACACACTGGCTGACATATGGGACACTTAAGCTTGTATAAACAATGTTCATTCTGATTAATTGAGGCTTCTGATTGTTGTCTTTTATCGGTAATTATGATTATCACTTCTGACTTTTGTCTTTGGCCTAGACAAATTTGCAGCTGTTTCAGACAATGAGACTGATTTTCTGTGAGCCCCTTACTTCATTTACTCCTTAAAGTTTTTATGTCATCTTGAGAATTGGTCTATCCTTTTAACTACAGTGACCTCATCAAAGATGAATTGATGTTTTAATTTTTAACTGCATTTCGTGTGTGTCTGTGTGTGTGTGTTTTAAATCATGAGGTTATTCACAAAGCCACTTTTTATCCAATACAAAAAGAATAAAAGGACATTACACTAGAAAATGAAAGAGTTTTAAAGGAGGAGCTTGTCTGTGATAGTGCAGCTTAACTAAATTGTAGGTCAAGGCAGTTGGTCACGTCTCTGATTCCATGACATTTGAAAGACATAATTACAGTAAGACGGCTGCATTCATGCCAACATGAATAGTTTCTTTCTCGAGATAACTGATCCCGAAGGATGGCAGAAATTATTTTCTTATGTATTTTAATGGCATTTGTTTTGTCAGAACATAACAAATTATACATAAATCCCGTTTTATAAATGGAATGCTGTGCTTTAAATACAGCCCCATATGTCATTCTGTCAGAGATTAGCAATAGCAAACGGTTTCGTTGATTGATTCATTACTCTCTATGCCCAATTGAAAAAAATTATCACCAAACCTGCAATGAAAAAATTCTTGTAAAATGAATTATTTGAATAGTTTATTATGAAATAACAAAACAGACTTTTTAAATTTTTTTGCATATTACTGAGCTACTGACCTATGCTTTCTTTCACACCCTAAGAATTCCCTACAGCATTAATGAGATAGTATGTTATATACATTATGCTTGATTACAGTGAAGGTGGATTTTGCATAATGGTACAAGTTTTCTTTTTAATACTATTGGTTGTTTCATTAGTCCCCAACTTGAGATGCTTCCATGTCTTACACCAGACAGCTCCAGGATTAGTTGCAGAACAAACCGTAGTGAGTCAAAGTGTTTTCACTAGCTGATTTTCAGAAGTAGATCACCAGTCTATTCTTCATCACTGGGCTTAGCCTGGAAGCTCTGCTACAACTTGGTCACATTCAGAACAACCCATATGCCTCCATTAGAATATGGGTTGAGGTACCTTGACCAGGAACTGAACTGTGATCTCCTAGAGATGAGATTCCTACAACTGAACCACCATGGACTCTCTATAATAATGAAGGGAGCTCGAATGGCCTAGTGGTGAGAAACTGCGACCAAATCAACACACATCCATAGTCATCAAGTAGATGCCAACTCATAAGAATTCTATAGAGTTTATAAGGCTGTACATCTTTATAGGAAGAAGACTGATTGTCTTTCTTTTGTGGAGTTTGGTGGATTTGAACAACTGACTGAATTTGAACAATTGAATTTTCAGGTAGCAGCCCAGCATGTTACAATCTACAACCTTTCTTAAGTATCTCTCTAATAGGATTTTCTCTAGCCAATGGTTTTCTCAAGCTATAAATCAAATGAGACGAGAATGCCCATCTTTGTTCCCAGAGTGTCTGATAGATTTGAACTGCCAGAAAGGTGTTGTCTTTTTGTTAGCAAAACAACTTTCAGACAATTATGCCTCCAGAAGCCCCTTTTAAATATATTTGACATATTTTAGGGATCTCAAAAACTTAACTTGGCAAGTTTCTTTTCTTCTCTTTAATGGTCATTTTTATTTTTTTAAATGTCTAATAGGACTTTCTGCATTAACAACACATGGTTATGTAGAATCTAGTATTTTCCTTCTTACTTACTATGTCCAAGAATAAACTCAAAGATAAAGTCTAAATGACAGCATTGAATCAAAGACGAATGAAGCCTACATCAAGCTTATCCCTTTCCTCTTGGCAACAAGTAAGTTGATTGTTTCCAATTAATTAAAATCAGTGGTCTTTGCCTCAGATCCTTCCTAGCCAATATTTATAGGAAGCCTCAATTTTAACTCTCTGTGCTAAAGATATTCACTTTAATAATGATTTACTGATCGAAGTCTTGTCACAATGCCATTTGAACTCTAGGCTAGAATTTATGAATGCAGAAGTCTAACTTTTCCTGTTTATGAAAAGTTTAACTTAAATTTCTCTAGTATTTATTTGTTTCTTTTTAATAGAAATACCACGCAACTCCCTTTGGCTTGTTCTAAGTAACACAAACTGTGGGCCATTTGTGTTCTGTTCTGTTGTGGGAGGTCAGATAAGGACAGAGATTTGATCTGGTTGTGAGATGTGGCATGGTATTCTCTTTCACCTTGTGCTGGATTAGTCACTGACTTTCTGATGATTGGGCAAAACCCAATAAGGATTAAATGATCTTTTATTATACCACTTTATTTTCAATCCTGTGCAATTAAAGAGGAAAACCTCCAAAACTAAATATGTGACCTTGAAAGGCCTCCTTTAAAAACCTCACTTACTATGTTAATTTTCCAAAGGAATAGATCTCAAAAATCTTTCCTTCCAAAGAAAGCACTGGAAGACAAATACATTATCATCCTTATTAATTCTTAGTAAGCCATTACAAAAACTATTAAACTGAATAAACTTGTTCAACAAGTTTAAGATTTAGAAAGAAAGATTGCTTAGACTGTTGAATTTATGCTAGGACAATAAAAACTTTGTCTTGTGATTTTATAAACTGCTAGTAGGAAGAAATGAATGTCTCATAAATGACCTGAAGAAAGCACTAAATCTAAGTCAATAGATTTCACTGGAGAATATTTGGCAGTAAATTAAAAGGTCAAGGCATTGGACAATAACCTCTAAAGAAGTAACTATGAATCTTAAGTCCAAGTGAACACTCTGCTATAATACAAAGCCCCAAATGTGTTAAAAATAAAGTGTATTAGAGCTTAATCCTATACCTTCTTTAGACATTTATAAAGCTTCTAGACTTTATACTAGAAGTCTAAATATGGATATTCTTACACACTAATGAGATTTTATAAGTGCCTTTAGAACAAAGAAAGAGTTCTTAATAAAACTCCAGTGAATGAAAAATTTCACAGTGGAGGCAGTCATTATATTCTTGAATAAAATCTAAAAGACTCATCTTGAAACATTTTGATTGCATACTTAGTGAACTTCAGACTTCAAAATTTGGTAAAAATCTTCAATTACCTCTTTTTTT
>NW_006399820.1:6878578-6882090 GCF_000299155.1 Elephantulus edwardii | reverse complement strand
CTGATTAAGACACTTAGCAAAATAGGGATAGAAGGGAATTTCTACAACGTAGTGAAAAGTATATATGCAAAATCAAGAACCAATATCATTCTCAATGAAGAAAGATTAAAAGCTTTTTCTTTGTGAATACGGGCCAGACAAGGATGCACACCATCACTACTTCTATTCGATATTATATTGGAAGTCTTTGCTAGGGCAATATGACAAGACAAGGAAATAAAAGGCATCCAGATCAGCAAAGAGATGGTTAAACTTTCAATATATTCAGATGATAATAGTATGCACAGAAAAACCACAAGAACTCAACAACCAAAAAAAAAAAAAAACCAAAAAACCAAACACCCCTACAAAAAAACCCCTCAAAACTCTCAGAGCTAGCTTGCCAATTTATAGTGTTGCAAGATACAAATCAATGGAATTCCTATAAAGTAACAAAGAGAATTCAGAGAAGGATTCCCAGAAAGCAATACAATTTACAAGAGCCAACCACAAATTGAGATACTTGAGAGTGAACCTAATTAGAGACACAAAAGACCTGTAGAAAAGAAAACTATGTAACATTTCTATGAGTCACAATAAAAGACCTAACTAAATGAGAAAACATTTCCTGTTCATGGATAGGAACACTTATAATGACAATCCTACCAAAAGCAATCTAGATGGTCAACACAATCCTAATCCAGAAACCAAATTGATTTTTCAAGGAGATTGAAAGGAAAATTGTCAAGTTTATTTGAAGAAGAAGGAGACCCTGAATAAGTAAAACACTTCTGAAAAATAAAAACAAAATGGGAGTCATAACACTCCCAGACATCAAAACCTATTGTTCAGTAGTAGTATCAAAACAGCATGGTACTTGTACAATGACAGGCACATACCAATAGAACAGAATTGAGAACACAGAAATGGATACAGCTATCTATGGTCAAATGATATTCAACAAGAAAATAAACCTATTAAGTGGGAAATGACAACCTCTACAAATGGTGTTGGCAAAACTGGACTGCTACTTGCAGAAAACTGAAACAGGATCCACATATCACGTCATACACAAAAATCAACTTGAAGTGGATCAGAGGCCTGGTAGTAAAGTTCAAAACCATAAAGTTCATCAGAGAAATGGTCATCCAGCTTAGATGGCCTAATCTATGGTATAAAGAGACTACCAAATACAGCCAGACATTTAAGATCTGGAGAAGATAAAATTGACAAATTGGACCTTTTAAAGATTAAATCCCTGTGTGCATCAAAACCTTTTCCCAACAGGGTAAAGAGAAAACCTACTCACTGGGAAAAAGAAAAAATTGACAATACCATTTCAGACAAGGGTCTCATAACAAAAGTTTACAGAGTCCTACCAGGCTCCCACAAGAAAAAGACTGATTACACAATTACAGAATGGCCAAAAGACATCAAAAGGCTTTTCACAGAGGAAGACATTTGAATGGCCAATAGACAGATGAAGAAATGCTCAAAATCCCTGGCAATAAGAGAGATGTAAATTAAAACCACAACGAGATACAATCTCACCTCAGTAAAAGTGGCAAAGTTTAGTAGGGCAGTAAGCAATAAACGTTGGAGATAATGTAGAAAGGTGGAATGCTCATAAACTCTTGGTAGGATTGTTAAATGGTACAATAACTCTGGAAGACAGTTTACAAATATTTATCTTTCTGGTTTGGAAAATGAGTATTTCCTTAGTTATGATAATGAGATTATATTAGGGTAAATGTTGTTGTTTTTGTTATGAACCATAGTGACCCTATGTACAGCAGCTCTGAAGGCGGCCTGTCTTAAGTCTGTCTCCCTGACCGTGACACACTTACCCTCATTGCTATAGTAATTACATCAATCCATCTCTTATGGGACTTTTCCTCTCCTGTGCTGTCCCTCCACATTTCAGAACATGATGATCTTCTCCAAGCATTGGTGCCTCCTGGCCATATGTTCATAATATGGGAGGCCAAGCTTCAAATATCCTAGCCTCCAAGGAGAAATGTGGTTTCACCCTCTCCAAGGTAAACCTATTAGTTTTTTTTTTTTTTTTTGTGGTCCATGGTATGCTCAAGACTCTTCTCCAACACCACAACTCAAAGGCATCCATTCTTCTTCTGTCATCTTTAGTCATTGTTCAGCTCTCTGATGCAAAGCAAGTAATTGCAAAGACCGTGATGTGGATCAGGCACACCTTAGTCTCTAGACTGACATCAGATGTACTATATACTAATTGTTTTATGAAGAGTTCTGGTGACTTAGTGGTAAGGAATTTTGCTGCCAACCCAAATGTGTGCGGTGTGAATCAATCAGGTGCCCCAATGAAGTAAATCACATAGGAGAGCACAGCTCCTCTTCTCCTGTGGAGACGTGGATGGATGTGTACTACCAGAGGGTGCCACCCTTAGATTAGCAGCATATCTACCTTGGGGCTACATCCTCAGGGTTCTTTAATTATATTTGCTATTGTTGTTACATGCAATCAAGTGAGTCTCATACCTTCATAGGTTTTATTTTCCTCTTCGAAGTAAATGTGTTTGCCAAGATTTCATATTACTTCATGTTTCCTTTAGTTTATTTAATTTTAAAAATGTCATCAGTATCTTTCCTTGCTCTTTTCTGACTACTGCGTCCTCACCCAAGTATAGGTTTCACATTAACATGATCAAGTGTTCTGGGATTCCCATTCTTCTCAGAGTCAGCCACTGTTTGTTATGATCCACAAAAATGCCTTGAAAATCAATGAAACACAGAAGACATTCCTCTAGTGCCCCCTGCTTTCAGCCAAGATCCATCTAACATTAGCTACAATATCCGTAGTACCACGACCCCTTCTAAATCTAGCCTGGACTTCTGGCAGTTCTCTGTTGATGTGATGTTCCAGTCATTTTTGGATAATCTTCTGCAGAATCTTGCTTGTATGTGATATCAATGATATTGTTCGATACCTTTTCAAACTATATGCATAATACACTATCCAGGAAGTTGGGTTGTTTGAGGAGAAGTGTGGCATCAGGATTGGTGAAAGATTTATCAACAATCTGTGTTATGCAGATGACACAACCCTGCTTGCTGAAGCTAAAAAGGACCTGAAGCACTTGCTGCAGAAGGTCAAGAACTGCAGCCTTCAATATGAATTGAGGCTCAATATTAAGAAGACAAAGATTTTCACCACTGGGCCAACTGGCAGCATCAGGTTGGATGGTAAAGAGATTGAGATTGTTAACAGGTTTAGTTTGCTTGGCTCGCCAATCAATACTCTCGGCAGCTAGGAAATTAAAAGATGAATTGCATTGGGAAGATCTGCTGTCAAAGACCTCTCCAAAGTACTGACGATCAACACTGTCACTCTGGAGACTAAGGTGGAACTTGATACAGACAATGGTCTTTGCAATAACTTGCTATGCATCAGAGAGCTGGACAATGACTAGGGAAGATAGAAGGAGAATTGATGCCTTTGAGCTGTGGTGTTGGAAAAGAGTATTGAAAAAACCATGGACTGCTAAGAAAATGAACAA
>NW_006399820.1:6864102-6878103 GCF_000299155.1 Elephantulus edwardii | reverse complement strand
CTTAGTGTCCTAGACAGGGTTAATCCAGGCTGCTCCTTGGAGGCAAAAATTCTGAAACCTTATCTGACATACTTTGGACATATATCAAGGAGGGACCAGTCCTTGGAGAAGGATGTCATGCTTAGGAGGGTGGAAGGACAGTGCACTAGAGGAAGACCCTCTCTCTATGAGGTGGATTGACTCAGTGACTGGGGTAATGGGGGTAGAAATGTCAGAGACAGTGAGATTGAGACAGGATAGAGCAGGGTTTAGCGCTGTTTTACATAGGATCGCAATGAGTCACAGGCAACTTGAAGGCACACAACAACATCAGTATCTTGGAACTATGTAACATTTCTATTTCCTATTGAATCACCTCTTTTGGGAATTTGAAAAAAATACGATCTCTTCCAGTCAGTTGACCTTCCAAATTTCTTGGCAGAGACTAGTTCGTGCATCCAAGGCTGCACCTGTTTGTTAAAACACATCACTAGGTATTCCATCAATTCTTCGGGCCTTATTTACAGCTGCCAATGCCTTCAGGACAGTTTAAATCCCTTCCTTCATTACTATTTATTCTTTTTGGCAAGGTTCAGATCTGTTGTTCATCAGGTCATTATGAGTCATCGACAACTAAAGGAAATTAATGACAGTAACACATATTATTTCTGCACACTTCCCAGATGTCAATATCAGAAGTCAACAAACTATAGACTAAATATCAACCATGACACATTTCTGTGTGATCTGAAAATGAAGGGATATTTTTAAGCTTTTAAAAGTTTATTGAAAGAAAGAGAGGGAAGAGCAGGAAGAGGAAAAAAAATAAGACATTATATGCAAAGTTTATTTACTATATTGACCCTTTACAGAAGCAACTTTTAAAGTGTATTACATGTATAATACGACAAAAGCCTGGAGAACTAATATATCTTTGTGGTCAGACTGTAAATCTATCCTGTTGTTCAACCTCTGTGTATGCAAGATACTCTGGAGGGAGAAGCAACTGTATTTTACATTCATGTCTGATTAACATGTATTTAAGTGTATGTTAATTTGATCCAGTCAAGATACTTCATCTTTCATGTCAGATGCCATTTTGTATATTACTTGCTTCATTCTATAATAGTCATTGTATTTTCTCGGACCTCTTGGGTTTTATAAGAACCAGAGTGGTGAATTAAATGAAAATATGAGTAGGACTCACCACGATGCCTGAATACTTTGTGTCTATCACAGCAATAACTATATAATAACCTTAAAAACTTTACTTTTAACAAAATGTAATGTATGAAACAATGCCTGGCATTGTTTACTTTTTATAATCTTGTCTAAGCCCTGTACAGAATGAAAATACTGTCATTAAATTCCTTCTTGCTTGATCATCTTAAATCCATATTATAGAACAAGGAACTGGCAATTTTACCAAGTGAGTGATACAATTCAGTTGCCCCAATATCTGGTATGCTTAAAACACAAACAAGGAATTTACAGTCAAGAACACACACTATCTATCTTATGATCACTCTCCATATTTGTTTGGAATGAAAACCGAGATGAAAAACCACACAATTTTTTTTAGATCAAACTCAAGGTAAGAAACTTACAAGTAATTCTTATTGTTATGTGCCACCAAGTTGACTACAACTAATAGTGACCTTATGCATAACAGCTCTGAAACTTGCTCTATCCTGAGTAAATCTCACTGTTTCTGACCCTCCACCCTCATTACCTCAGTTACTGTGTCAATCCATTTAATCCAAGGTTTTCCTCTTCTGTGCTGTTCCTCAAACTTTCTAAGTATGATGTCCTTCCCCAGGAATTGTTTCTTCTAGCAACATTCCCAAAGTATGCAAGATGGAGCTTGAAAATCCTTGCCTCCAAGGAACAGCTTAGTTTTGTCCTCTGTAGGACAGACCTGTTAATTCTCTTGGTTGTCCATGGTATGTTCAGCACCTTTCACCAGTGCCACAACACAAAGGCATCACTTCTTTTTCTGTCATCTTTGGTTATTGTCCAGCTCTCTAATGAATAACAAGTAATTATGAAGACCATGGCCTGGATCAGGCACACCTTCGTATCTACACTGAGACTGTTGCTCTTTAGCACCCTAGCGAGGTCCCTAACAACAGAATTTCATAATGCAATTAATATTTTTATTTCCTGGTGCCAAAAGTATTGATTGTGGGGTCAAGCAAGCTGTAATTGTTAACAATTTCAATCTTCTCCATCTATCATGGTGCTATCAATTGGCCCATTGGTGAGAAGCTTTGTTTTCTTGGTATTGAGCTTCAATCCATACTGCAAATTATAATCTATGAGAACTAAATGCTTCAGGCCCTCTTCAATTTCAGCAAGCAATATTGTGTCATCAGCATAACACAGGTTGTAAATGAATCTGCCTCCAATTCTGATGCCGTATTCCTCCTCATAAAATACAACCTTCCAAATGACCTATTATTCCACATATAGATTGAAAAGGTATGGAGACAGGACACATCCCTGATGCACTACTTTCCCGATTTTGAATAAAGCAGTGTTTCCTTGCTCTGTTCTGATGACTGCCTCTCGGTACAAGTATAGGTTTTGCAAGAGCACAATCAGGTACTCTGAGATTTCCATTCTTCTCAAGGTTAGCCACTGGCATAATGGTAAGAAACTGTGCTGCAATCCAGAGGCACACAGGTGGTTTAAACCCACCAGCTGCTCTACAAGGGAAGGATGGACATCTCCTTTCATGAGACTTACTATCTCTGAAAACCTGTGGGAAGGTTAACTACCAGTTGGTTCGGATTTGATGGTCTACCACCAACCAAACACAACATATTACAGCAGAATGAAACAAAATGAAACTTTGTATATAAATAAGTATACATGTATGTCAGAAGAGACTCTGAAAACCTGCTGTTGGGTCGACTATGGATCAGTTCCAACTTGATGGTACACAACAGCTACAACTTAGGTATGCAATAGGCATTGAAGTTGCTTTTCCTGTGAGTTATCTTTATAATAGTAGCATATATAAGTTGTTGTTGTTGTTGTAAACCTTAGAGTTGGAACCAACCCATTCTTCTCCTGCAGCCTAATTTGTGGCCTCCAACTGTATACCTTGGAGATTCCACTACAGTTTCTTGGCACTATCCAACCAAAGCTTCCTATATAAGTTAAATGCATGTTATAAAATTTCCACAATTTTATTTCTACTGGTTTTAGCCTTTCTTGGATTATTTACTTTCATTTTTTTTTGACAGGGAGAGTACATAGAGAAGCAATGACATTGTGGGATTGAAAGCGTGACTTAAAATTTGTAAAGCAACCAGCTATATTTCAGTTCATTGATTTACCAACTTGCAAGTAATTTGAGTCATTTTATGTTCCCCTTGGCAGCAGTTCTGGATTTCATAAAGTTGATTGTGATCTTAACACGTTGTTCTTATTTTTGACAGTAATTTCAGTTACACCATTTCAAGAGTACATTGCTTTCTTTGTGCTATTGAACGACCTAGAAGAAATAGAGACACCATGCTTACCACCCACCCGGATTTCATTTCTTAATGACAAGTCCATAAAACCGTAGAGTTGGAGAGGCCTTAAAGTTTGTAGTGTAATGGAAGATCACTGATGCTGACCCTTGGACTTGATTTCACTTGGTTTGAAGAAGAGAATGGGCTATTTGAAACATATGTTCCAAAATAACTCTGCCCAGAATATATAACCTTATAAAATACTCATGGGGCACTTGCAGATATTAGCCATATACTAAATCAAAAAGACTATCTTGACACATTTAACTGAGTAACTGTCATATAATCCATTTCTGAAAGTTTTATGACAGAAGTTTATTTTTATATTCATCCTTACCTTGCTGACTAAGCTGTCTTGTGAAGTTCTGTTTCTTGTATCTGAGGGAACCCTGAAAGTTGTTATGAGAGGTATACCAAAAGATTAACATATGATAGTGGTTTTACCAGCAGTGAGATTTAAGACACTGAGATCTATTTTAGGAAATGTTTGAATTAGAATGCTCTCAGGCAAAGGGAATTTATACCAACTACCAGCTGTGACAGGGGAAGGGTTTTTGCTCTTTAGTTGCTGTAGAGTTGGCTTTATATTACGGCAAACAAATGCATAACAGAGTGAAGCCCTACAGGGTCTTGCACCAACTCTATGGTCATTGCTGAAGTCTGTAATCACAGTCATTGTACCAATCCACCTTGACTCTTTTTGGCCCTTCACTTTACTCAACATAGTGTCATTCTTCAGTAATTAACACCTAAAAATATCAACATACTAGAAATTAGTGATATGAGATGGACTAGCTTTAACCACTTTGAATCAGATGATCATATGGTATACTATGCAGGGAATGAAAAATAGAAGAATGGTGTTGTGTTCATAATCAAAATGTCCATTTCAAGTTCTTTCCTGAAATACAATGTGGTTGAGTGATAGGATAATATCCATAAACATACAAGGATGACCCATTAACACAACTATTATTTGTATATACACTCTTAAATCTAGAGTCACTTTGAAGGAGGAGTGGCATCCACTTCATAATAGCTTGCCTCCGGAAACCCTATGAACCTGGAGAGAGGATGAAAGGCACCCAAGTGTCGAGGACTCTCCTGCGTAGGGTCACTATGAGTCGCCAGCGACTCGATGGCACTTAACAACAATAATATCAACACAGAGAGAGAAATCAGTTGGCCCAGTGGACAGAAAGCGATCCTGCCAAGTCAAAGGTGGGTGACTTTTAATACGCAGTCCTAGGGCCCGTCTTTCATTGTTTTTGTTCAGACATTCCTCTAGGTCGTATAGCCTTGGTGTACAAAATGCTGTACCGAGGTCACTTGTGGTTGCTGTGAGGCTGAACACTTTGACACTGATGTGTCAAATGTAGAATGAGGCTGGCATTGGGGTGGGGGTAAGACTGAGAAAAACTGGATGAAATATGTTTACAATATTGAAGTCTATGGTGGAGAGAATAGTCTAAAAGTATTATATTTTTGGGCATTATTTTTATCGTAGGAGCACGCAATGAGGGTTGCAGAGTGGATTATATTGGGGGGTAGGGGGTCGGGTTTGGGGAGGTGCGGGGAGAGTGTGTACCAATGAGGGAGTTTTTCTTTTGCTTTTCAAGGAGAGGAGCAAAGGGGGGGGAGGGGGAAGGGGTTTGTGTGGGGAGAAGGGTGCAACAGTGAATGAATGGAATTCCAAAATCTCTGTAGATGTTCATTGAAATGAAAAATAAACAAACTAAATTAAAAAAAATGCGTTAATGGTTGGCTACCCAATGCGGACAGAGAGTGGGGTGGAGCTCTCCGATTAAAACAAGCTTGGAAGGATGAGTGGCATCCAATTCCATAATAGCTTGCCTCCAGAAATCCTCTGAACCTGGAGAGAGGATGAAAGACACCCAAACGTCAAGGTCTCTCCTTCATAGGGTAGCTATGAGTTGCCTGTGACTCGACGGCACTTAACAACAACAACAAATCTAGAGTCAAAGAGGAAAAATTTTTACCAAATCTTGCAGTCTCAAATAGACCGAACATACAATGGAGATACATTAATGATAACTGGTGAATTGAATGCAAAAGTGGGAAACAATGAAGAAGGAATGGTAGTTGGAAAATATGGATTTGGTGATAAAAATGAGGCTGGAAATAAAATTTAATTTTGTATTTACAATGATTTATTCATTGCAAATACTTTTTAAAAAAGACACAAATGAAGACTTTACACTTGATTTCACTTGATGGGCTGCATAGGAATCAGATTGACTACATTTGTGTTACAAATCATTGGAAAAGCTCAATATCAGCAGTCAAAACTAGGCCAGTGGTGAACTGTGATTCAGATCATCAATTACTCATATACAAGTTCTAATTGAGACTGAATTAAACGAAAATAAGTCCACAGGAACCAAGATGTTGTGTTGGATCAATTCCATCTGAATTTCAAGATCATCTTAAGAATAGATTTGAGGCATTGAACACCAATGATAGAAGACCAAATGAGTTGTGAAAGTTTATTACAAAAATGGAGGAGAAAAAAAAAACACCAACCCACCAAAAATAGATATCAGAAGAGAATCTAAAGATTCACTGGAGCATCAAGAAGCCCAGACAAAAGGAAAAAGAAAATGAACAGAAGATTTCAAAGGGTAGCTCAGGAGGACAAAGCAAAACTGTTATAATGGAATGTGCAGTGAGCTGGAATTAGAGAATAAAAAGGGAAGAATTCACTCTACGTTTCTCAAGCTGAAAGGACTGAAAAGCAAATTTAAGGCTCATTTTAAAATACTGAAAGATACTATAGGAAATATATTTAATGACCCAAAAAGCATCAAAAGAAGGTGGACAGAATACATAGAATCACTACCAGAAAGAATTAACATTGAAAAATTTCAGGAAGTACCATACAAACAGGAACCAATTAAGGAAGGAGTGCAAACTGCATTGAAGGCACTGGCATAAAATAAGGCCTCAGGAATCAATGGAATACCGTTATTTGTTTCAATTAACAGATGTACCCTTGGATTTCCTCACCAGTCTATGTCAGGAAATTGTGAGGATATCTGTCTGACCAACAGATTAGAAGAGGTCCGTTTGTTCCTATTTCCAAGAAAAGTGATCAAACTGGGAAAACTATGGAACAATATCATTAATAACATTTGCAAACAAAATACTGCTGAAGATGATTTAAAAATGGCTGTAACAGTACATATAGAGTGAACTGCCAGAAACTCAAACAGGATTTAGAAGAGGCCACAGCACCATGAATATCATTGCTGTAGTCTGATGAGTCCAGGCTTAAAGTAAAGAATACTAAAAGAATGTCTATTGTGCTTTATTGACCATGCAAAGGCATTTGACTGTGTGGATCATAACAAGCTGTGGCTGACATTCAGAAAAAGGGCAGCCCCAGAGCACTTAATTGTGTTTATGCTGAACCTATACCTAGACCAGGATGTTATTGTATAAACAGAACAGGTGAAAACTGCATGGTTTAAAATTGAGAAGGGAATGTGTCAGGGTTGTATTCTTTCGCCATACTTATTCAATCTCTGTTCTCAGCTAATTATTTAAGAAGCTGGACTCTATGAAGTGTGGCATCAGTATTGGAGGGAGACTCATTAATGACTTGCATTATGCAGATGACACAACCTTACTTGCTAAAAGTGTGGAGGACTTGAAGTACTTGTTGCAGAAGATAAAGGAATATTGCCTTCAGTATGGATTGCATCTCCATATCAAGAAAATAAAGATTCTTACCACTGGACCAACAGGCAGCATCATGATGAATGGAGAGGAGATTGAAACTGTTAAGGGCTTCATCTTGCCTGGATCCACAATTAACACCCTTAGTACCAGCAATCAGGAAACAAGGAAATGCATTGCACTGGGAAAATTAATAGTGAGGGACCTTTCCAAATTATTAAGGAGTAACGATGTCAGTTGAGGACTAAGGTGCATCTAACACAGGCCATGGTCTTTCTGACCACTTGCTATGCTTCTGAAAGCTGGACTATGAATATTGATGACAAGGAAAAACATTGACCTCTTTGAGCTATGGTGTTGGAGAAGAGCTCTGAACATCCCATGGATGATCAAAAGGAAAAACAGATATGTCTAGTAGAGGGTACATCCAGAGTGCTCTTTGAAGTCAAGAATGATAAGGCTTTGTCTCACATAATTTGAGCATGTTGCTAGGAGGGGCTATTCCTTGTAGAGAGACATAGTACTAAGAAGAGTGGAAGGTCGGCGAAGGAGAGGAAGACCCTCAACCAGGTGGATTGACATGGTGACTGCTGCAATGGGCTCTTGTGTTTCAGAAAGTGTGAGGATGGCACATGATGGAATATGGTTCAGATCTATTGTTCATAGGGACACTATGGGTCATACTTGTCTCAATGGCACCTAACAATAACGTTTGAAATACTTGTTTTATAACTTTCCACACAATAGCAACATATAAGCCGGTTAGTTTTGTGCAATAGTAGAAAGGTCCTAGAACTCAAAACATACAGCCTTGAGTTGACTTGAAACTTCTAAAACTCATCTACCTAAGGTGCCAAAAGTGAGCCATTTCTACTCTGCAGTGCTGGGAGGACTCAACTAACTAATTTAAATCTGATTGGAAATGAATCATAGCTGACCATCTATTGGGTTTCTGAGACTGTAAATAACACCACAGGAGATTGTTCCTCTTTCTCCCAAGAAACTCTTGATAAATTCAAGCTTCCAGAGGGATACAACCTTTCAGTTACCAACACAATTCCTTAAGAACTATGCCACCAAAACTCCCTAATAACTGTCATTGTTGTTGGGTGTCATCAAGTTGTAACTAACTCATAGCTGATCCTTCAGCGGGTTTTCAGAGGCAGTATATTGGATGGGAGAAAATTGTCCATCCTTTTCTGGTGGAACCTCTGGTGAATTAAAATTGTGTGTCTCTGGGATTGCAGTGCAGCTTCTTATTACCAGGCTGCCAGTTATTGTAGTTGTGTATAAAAGAGTCCAAATTTACCCGTAGATGGCCTTCAGGTAGATTTTCAGAGGGACTAAAGTGAATGGGAAGAGATTGCTCACCCTTCTCCCCTGAGCATCTGGTGGATTCAAACCACATACCTTCAATATCATAGCACAGCTTCTCCTTGTTGTTATCAACATCTTTGTAGTTCTATTAGTTCCTGGCTCACAACTCTTACGCACTAAATGTTAGGGCTGCGGTTTGATATGAAAAGTATGCTGAAAATTTCTTGGCATTGCCTCTTAATTTTGAAGCAGATATTAAGAGGCAAATAAAGGAGTTAGAGGAATCTAATGCTAAACTTAAATATTTTAATGAATCTGACACAAATATGTTTTCTATATAGTGCCAAACAGCTAGGTGTTTTTAAATGTCTAGGTAACTAATTTTTTTCCATTTTATTTGTATATTTTAGTCATATCAACAGTCCATAGACAGCAAATCAGCCTTACCATTTATGACTCCTATTTTGACCACAAGTGATGATTTTTACAAGATATATATGTAAATATGATGAACCTAAAGTTTAAAACCAGCCTAAGTATTAATTTAGTGTCTCACTATTTTCAAATTATACTCCATGCACAAATTGACACACACACACACACACACACGCTTCCAAGAATTCATTGCAAATTTAGTAAAAATTCAGTTCACTTCACTGCTAATAAGGTGAAATAGTTTCTGTAGTTCAGTCTTTTTTTTGTGTTTTAAGGACATGGAGCTATAAAATTATAAACACTTAAATATAAGTTATATTTTCAAAATAGAAAAATGAACATAAATAAAGTTCTTAATATTTTAAATCTTTTTTTTTCTTAGTGATGTAACATTTTCCACTTATCTAACTAGTAGGGCTAGTTACAGGAAGGACATTTTTATTTTCAATTGAAAAACAGAAAGCCAGGTATGAGTATCAAGAACAATGAACAGAGAATACAATATTATGTCAGAAATTAATGTATTATGGCTAGTCCTAAAATATGTTAGGTTAGTTAAGTTGGTTGAGTGCTGTCCAGTCTGAACTGACCCATGGCTGACCCTCTGAAGGGTTTTCAGAGCCAGTTAATTACATGGTAGGAGATTGTCCATCCTTTTCCTGAAGAGCAGCTGGTGGATTCAAACTGCATGACTTCAGGATTGCAGCACAAACGGAATTAGAGAGGGGGGGAGAGAGAGAGAGGGAGAGAGAAAATAGAGAGAGAGAATAAATAGAGAATAGATAGAGAAATATATCTCTATCTCTATCATCTATCTATCTATCTATCTATCTATCTATCTATCTATCTATCTATCATTTCAATCATTCACCATCAAGTCAGCTATGACTTATAGTGACCCCATGCATAGACTCTGTGAGGTATTCATTGACTGCTTCTTCCAAAACAGATCACCATGCCTTTCTTCAGAGGTACCTCTGTAAAACCAAACCTCTAACTTTATTGCTAGCAACCAATTGTATTAATCAATTTCACAACCAAGGGACTCCAAAAAGCAATTGCCTTCCAGTAAATTCTGACTCATGGCACATGGCTAAGTAATGAAATGTGCTTCTAAGACAGCAGCAACACTGGTAAGGGAGTAGCGGTATAAGGGAAGAACACCAAAATGACCATCTATAAAATTGTCATGCAGTATTTCAACAGAAATTTTTATATCACTGCAGTTAAAATAACAGAAAAACTTTTCCATAAGACCTTTTTCCATCATATACTATAAATTTACATCCATATAAGGCTATTTTGATCTTCTTAGGCAAGGTTGCAGTGACACAATGAAAAATCCACATCATGGCACAGATCACTTGCCAACTGACTGGAAAATACAATATTTGTTCCAAGAAAAGTGATACAACAGAATGTGAAAATTATCAGTTATTAATATCACATGTAGGCAGAAAATTGCTGATGAACATTCAAAAACAGTTAAAACAGGACATTGACAGAAAACTGGCAGAAGTTCAAGTCAGGTTTATGGTAGGCCATGACACTAGTGATATCATTGCTCATGTCAGAGGGATCCTGCTTGAAAGCAGAAAACAGCAAAAAAAATGCCCATTTGTGTTTTATTGACAATGGAAATGAATTTGACTGTTTAAATCATAAAAAAACTATGATTAACATTAAAAAGAATGAGAATCCCACAACACTTAATTATGCTCATATGAAACCTGTATTTCTGCCAAGGGGCTGTTGTCCAAACTGAGCAAAGGAATACTGCATGGTTTAAAAGCAAGAAAGGTGAGTGTCAAGTCTGTATGCTTTCTTCATACCTATTCAATCTGTATACTGAGTAACATTCAAGAAACTAGACTTTTTAAAGAAGAATGTTGTATTAGGATTAAAGGGTGATTCACCAACAATAAAGATTACACAGATGACACAACCTTACTTGCTGAAATTGAGGAGAACTTGAAACACTTACTGAAGAAGATCAGACTACAGTCTTTAATATGGATTGCATCTCAACAAGAAAAACTCTATCTCAAGAAGACAAAAAAATCTCACAACTGGGCTAATAGACAATTTCATGATGTATGGAGAAAAGCCTGAAATTGTTAACAATTTTATGTAACTTGGATCCATAATAAACATTCTAGGTACCAGCAGCCAAGAAATCAATAGAAATCCTACTGTGAGGGAGTTTTACAAATTACTGATGAGTAATCACATATGTGTAAAGTCTATTATTGTTGTTATATGCTAAACAGTAGGCTATGACTAATAGCGACCATATAAATGGCTCTGAACCTTGCCCTATCTTGAACTAACCTCATGTGATCTCTGACACACTTGCACCAATTGTGACAATCACTGTGTCAATCCATCTCATTCAGGGCATCTTCTCCACTGACCTTATACCCTTCCAAACATGATGTTATTCTCCAACAAGTGGGCCTTTCTGAAACATGCCCAAAGTATGTGAAATGGAGCTTAAAAATCCTTTTCTCCAATTAGCAACCTGGTTTTACCCTGTCTAGAACAGATTTTTAGTTATCTTGACAGTCCTTGATATGTTCAGTACTCTTCTCTAGCAACACAACTCGAATAAATCAATTCTTCTTTGGTTACCCTTATTCATTGTCCATTTCTCCAGATGCATAGCAAGCAATTGAGGAGACCTTGGCTGAATCAGGTGCACTTTAGTCTCCAAACTGACATCATTGCTCTTTTGTACTCTGAAGAGTTCCTTGATAATACATTTTCCCAATGCAGCTCATTTTTCACATCTTGACTAATTGTGCCAAAGATATTGATTGTGGATACAAGTAAAATAAAATTATTAACAATCATAATATTTCTTCTATCATGATACTTCCTAGTAGTGAGCATCTTGATTTGTCCTCCTCAGTTTCAGTGACCAAGGTTGTGTTATCTGCACAAGCGAGGTTGTTGATGAGTCTTCCTCCAATCCTGATTTTATGTTACTTTTCATAAAGTCCAGCCTCCTGAATGATCTGTCACTTATATGTTGAAAAAGTGTGAAGAAAGAATATATTTCTGAAGGACTCTTTTTGTGATTTTGAACCATGTAGTGTTTCCTTGCTCTGTTTGGCTATTAACTTCTTGGCCTAGATACAGGTTTCCCATAAGCACAATTGAGTATTCTGGGATTTCCATTATTTTCAATATTAGCTGCTACTTGTTGTGATCTGTACAGTCAAATGTCTTTACATAGTCAATAAAACACAAATAGACATTCTCCTGGTGCTTTCTACCCTCAGACATAATCCATCTCACTAGCAACAATATCCCACATGCCATGTGTCTTCTATATCCAAAATTGTATTTCTGGCTGTTTCAGTTGTGTTTTATAATCATCAACAAGATTTTGTTTGCATGTGATATTAGTGATATTGTTCTATTATTTACACATGGTTATGTGCTATCAAGTCACCTTCAACTCATAGCTGCCCTGTGAAATGGAACTATAAAATCTTTGCCTACCAGGAACAGTTTATTTTCATCCTCCTCAGGACATATTGTTGGGTTTTATTGGTAGTCCATGAAATGTTCAATACTCTTCTCTAGCCCCACAACTCAAAGGCATTGATTATTCCTTTATCATTCTTAATCATTGTCCATCTCTCTGATGTATAACAAGTAATTGTGAAGACCATGGCTTGGATGAAGCACACCTTAGTCTCTAGACTGACATCATGTTCTTTCATACTCTGGAGAAGTCCTTAACAACAGATGTTCCTAATGCAATTAATTTTTTTTTTTATTTCCAGAGTGCTGATGTCAAGAGTGTTGGTTTTGGAACTGACCAAGCTGAAATTATGAACAATCGCAATCTCTTCTCCATCCAACATGATGCTGCCAATTGACTAGTGGTGAGAATCTTTGTTTTGGTTTTTTATGATGAGCTTCAATCCATAATTGAAGACTTCAGTCCTTGACCTTTAGCAGCAAACACCTCATTCTGTAGGACCATCTTTTTACGGATGTGAATAAATATAGATTTCTTGCGGTCAGTTTGCCAGGTAGCTGTCCTCCAGATTTGATGGATACGTTGTGCCTTATTCAGGCCATGGTATTTTCAATAAATTTCTTTGTATATGAAAGCTGGACAATGAATAAGGATGATCTAAAAACAATTGACACTTTTGATTTGTGGTGATGGAGAAGAGAACTGCACATCCCTTGGACTGCTGAAAGTACAAACATATGTCTTAGAGAAGGTGCAGCCAGAGTGCTCCTTAAAGACAAAGATGAGAAGCTTCACCTAAGATACTCTGGGCACGTTGGTAGGAGGAACAGTTTATTGGAAAGTGACATCATGCCTGGAAAGGTGGAGGGTCAGCAAAAGAAGGGAAGAGCCTCAAAGTGGTAGATTGACACAGTGATGGTGGCAATGGGTGCAAGTATATCAGAAATTATAGGAATGGCTCAGGATAGGACCAACTTCAGATCTATTGTTTCTTAGAGTTGCTATGAGTCATACTCAACCTCGATGGCATATAACAACAATACAGCACAAAAAAACTCTGTGCCTCTTTACTTTTTGACGTTTCCAACATGTTTCTGTCAGATTTGTTATTATTATCTAATTCAAAGATACTTTGAATCATGTGGCTTCTTTAACTGTTAAAAATTGCTGCCATTTTACTTTTTAATTACTAATTTTTTCCTAGAACATTCTCCTACAAAATTGCTTAGTGCTTGTGAACTTACATTAATAATTTTTTGTTGTTGTTATGTGCTATCGATTGGCTTGTGATTCATAGTGAGTGACCCTACGTACAAGACCATAAAAGCTGTTCTATTGTGTGCCAACCTCGCCATTTCAAATGCACTCATTCCCACGACTCCAGTCACAGAATCAATTCATCTCATCTAAGGTCTTCGTCTCCTGCGCCATCCCTCCACTCTCCCAAACATGATGTCCCTCTCCAAGGACCAGTATGTCAGACGAAGTTTCAGAATAACTTTTTTATCATCTAAAAAAGAAAGGGAGGAAAGAATTTTATTTTACTAAAGTCTG
>NW_006399820.1:6851280-6859199 GCF_000299155.1 Elephantulus edwardii | reverse complement strand
GGTACCTGAAAAATGCCTCTTTGCTGTTATCCGAGGTGACCTTCCCCAGTGCGCAGCTTCCCGTATTCCCTCTCCAGCCGGTTTTTCCTGAAAAATGCCTCTTTGCTGTTATCCGAGGTGACCTTCCCCAGTGCGCAGCTTCCTGTCTTCCCTCTCCAGCCGGTTTTTCCCCAACTTACCCTTTTGCATGTTTTCAGACAGAATAAATCTCGTTGGGGAAGAGCTTCCCACTTGCTTCGTAGCAGCTGCTGGATTTAAGCCAACAAAGGATTAGCAGAAAAACGTCTGTATACTAGACCACCAGAGCTCGGTCTAAGTAATATTATGTTTTAGCAATTTACAGATATATTTATTACATTTTCCCAGAACTATAGTTGATAATTTTACAAATGATTTTGCATAGTCTTGTATGAGAGGAGGTCTATGGTTTGGGGGGATGCCTGCCATCCCTATTGTCATTGCTGGGTTCATTCAGTTCAATATAAATTTTCCTTCATATGTGAAATATCTCCCTATTTGTACTTTGCCACTACAGAAGAAATAAGATAATTTTCCATTTTCAGAAATTCCGCTTTGCGGTTTCTTTTAATCATAGCATTTTCTGTTTTTAAAAATATTTCCTATATCTAATATTTCTGGTGTGTCTTGCCCTTCAGACACTTGAGTTATTGGATCTGTTGCTGTCCCAGAAGCTACCACCTCTGTCGTATTTTGCCTACTTTTCCACTACAATGGCCTTAGTACATCTGGCATTTCCATTGCCTTGAAAGCTTGTCTCTTCTGGATCCCATCCTTGGAATTAAATATAATTCTTGTTGAGTATCAGTTCTTTAACTAATAAACCTAATTGTCTTTTCCAAAGACTTCTCCTTTTCTCTTAACCTTTTAGTAATACAAATGTCTCTATTGTTATTTCAGGCTACTTCATTGAAGTTTTATAAACCCACAAAAAAATTAGTTGACTATTTTACACTCAACCATCTTGTATGATGCCTTCAAAGATTTATTTCCTCATTCCTTCCTTCATGGATCTAAACGAGATAAAGTATGCTTCTGCTTTTCTGAAAAGATACTCAACAGCTAAAGTTTTACTTACTTTCATTCTTACTTCAGTTGCAAAAGAAATATCTACTTTTGTCTTTTGTCATTTGGATATTTCTTTGTCACATAAAAGCCTACATTTCTGAAAGTGAGCTCATCAATTCACTTTCCCCTCTATGCATGATGGCACTCATGAGTTTAGAAGGTATACTTCAGACTGAATAGGGATAGAGAAAGATATAGCTTTGAAGCACACCTTTCTTGAACTTTAATTATTCAGTATTCCCAGCTTCTGTTTAGACAACAACTTTTTGATCCAACTATATATTTTGTGCAAACATATTTGAGTCTTCCAGAATTCCCATTCTTCTTAATACTAGCCATAGTTTGTTTTGTTCCACACAGTCAAATGTCCTCGCATAGTCGATAAAACATAGACATACTTATGATATTCTGGTTATCAGCCATGTTCAATCTGACAATTTTAGTGATATATCTGGTGCTATAGCCTTTCTAAATGCAGTTTGAACTTCTGACATTTCTCTACCAATGTATTATGCTAGCTATCCTTTTATGATCTTCAGTAATATTTTGCTTGCATGTATTAATGATATAATTTGATAATTTCCACATTCTTTTGAATAACCTTTCTTGGAAATGGGACAAATATGGATCTCTTCCAATCAGTTGGCCTGGTAGCTCTCTTCCAATGTCCTGGCACAGGCTAGTGTCTACGTTCAAGCATTTATCTGCTATGTCAATTGGTATCTCATGGATTCCTGGAACCTTTTTTTTAGCCAATGCCTTTAGTGCAGCTCAAACTTCTTCCTTCTTTACCATTGAATCTTTAGTGACTCTGAGTATTCCCTCCATCTTCTTTTGGTGCTTCTGGGTCATTCACGATGTTTCCCATAGTGTCTCTTAGTATTGCAACTCCAGGTTTGAATTTGTTACTTAGTTTTCTCAATTTGAGAAAGGCCAAGTGACTTCTTCTCATTATGTTTTACTAACTACAGTTCTCTGCACAAATCTTATGAAAAAGAGTAGGATTGAAGGAAGACTCACCAATAATCTGAGTTATGCAGATGGTACAACTTTGCTGGTTTAAAGTGCGGAGGACTCGAGGATCTGGCTGAAGAAGATCAAGGATTATAGCTTTCAATATAAATTACATCTCAACATCAAGAAAACAAAAAATCCTCACCACTGGGTTTATGGACAACATCATGATAGCTGTAGGAAACATTGAAATTATCAAACAATTTCATTTTACTTGGATCCATGATTAACATCCTTGGTTCCAATCTTCATGATTCTTTACCAGCAGTTACTAACATATCACTATGTTATGGTGGTGATGTACCATCAGGTCAGAACAGACTTATAGGTGACCCTGCAGTGTATGTTCAAAGGCAATTAATTACATAGGAGTGGATTGCCCATCCTTCCCCCACAGAGTAGCTGGCAGATTCAAATTGCAGCATGGATTCTTACCACTAGGCCACCAGAGCTTGGCCAGGGACCTTTCAAAAGTCCTTAAGTAAAATAATCAGCTTAAAGACTAACGTGTTTCTGACTCAAGCCATAATCTTTCCAATCTCCTGCTATGAAGCTGAGAGCTAGACAATGAATAAGAATAACAGAGTAAGAATTGATGCCTTTGAATTGTGGTATTGGAAAAGACTCCTGAATATCCCATGGACCAGCAAAAGGACAAACAAATACATCTTGGAGGAAGTATAGTGAGAGTGCTCCTTAAAGGCAAAGATGACAAAACTTCATCACATACTTTGGGAATATTGTTAGGAGGGGCTATTCCTTGCAGGAGGATGTCATGCTGAGAAAAGTGGAGGATCAGCAAAGAGAGGAAGCTCCTCAACAAGAGGGATTGGCACAGTGACTTAAACAATGGGTTCAGTTCAAGTGTGCCTGAGATGATGAGTTTATGGGATGAAGTTCAGGACAGGACATGGTTCAGATCTGTTCATCATAGTGTTGCTCCAAGTCATACTCAACTCAGTGACACACAATCACAACAACTTCAGCCTGATTCCGTTCATTCTTTGATTCACCTTATTTGATTAATTTCCAAGAGCAACCTCTCCACTGTTCTTGGAAATATTTTATTCATCTTTTTATGAACTAGAAATACAATCCCACTATTATCACTATCTTATTTTGTATCTTTCTTTATTTATATTGTATTGAAATACCCACTTGTCTTTAAGTGAATTGTATTTCCCCCAAAATACATGTATATAATGACATAACTGGAAGCTATGTAATAATTCTTCAAGATCTGACTAAACCAAATCATTGTAAAAGGATTACAATACCTCCTAATCTCATCATAATCTTGATTTGATGGATAAAGATAAATTTCCTTAGGACGTGGTCAAGGACACTTTTAATCTCAGTAAAGATACAAGGGGAAGAAATTGAACTAGGACATGAGGTAACTCTCATAACTACCAAGAAAGAACTGCCAAAAGTGCAGAAAGTTTTTTTGAACCCAGCCACCTGCACAGTGAGGTGCTTTGATGCCAGCCAAGCAAGGCCTGAACACATGGAGTTCTTCAGTGAACGCTGGGCCTACAGATACTGAAGAACTTTCCCTTCATAACCAACAGAAAGGGAAGGCCTTCCTTTAGAGCTGCCACCTTGAATTTGTATCTGCATCCTCCTAAGCTGTAAATAGTTCTTTTGGTCCAATGTGTAGAGTTATGTTGCCAACTCAATGGCAGGTAGTTCAAATCCACTAGGTGCTTTTCTGAAGAAAGTTTGGCAAATCTCCTACGTGATTTACAAGCTCTAAAATCCACTGGAGCTCAGCTATGAGTTGGTTTTCAGCTCAATGACACATTAACAGCAGAAAACTGTAAGAAAATGTATTTTTGTTGCTAATGTCACCTATTTGTGTCATTTTTATTATAGTAACATTAGCCAAATAAGACATTCTTTAACTATTATCCCTGACTTCATACTGTTTTCCCAGCACTTTAGAACATAATTTCCAGTGACATCTCACAGGTTCACACGCCTCCTCCATTCAGCCTAAAATTCAATGCCCATGCACTAACCATTTTAAGGAGTTCTGGTAGTACAATGTTTTAGTTCAGGACAGTTCCATTTTATGCATGTTGTTCTGGAGTAGTTATTGGTAAATATTTTTTTCTTTTCTCCCAAAACTACCCTTGTTTTGACAAGAGATTATACAGAAACTTTGACCATATCTTCTTTTATAAAAGTGCATCCTTTCCTAGAAGAAACACTAATATTTTAACAGTGTTTTGCTTTATAGTTACTCACTATGAAAGTCCTTGAGCATGTTAATTAATGAACAGAAATTTTTAGTTGGAGAAATGCATTTGTTCTGAAATGTCTTTGCAACATCTTAGATGATGAGCACTGAAGTATGAGGATGAGACTGCAGCTTATGAATTTATAATTGGTGCCCTGCTGGGAAGGGCTGAAGGGAGAAATATGTGTGAGATGGAAGTAAAACCCCAGAAATAGCCTTCAAAGAAGTACCAACTGGCCTGCAATGTGAACTGAACTGCTGCTAAAGGAGGAAAGATGGCACCTTCTTGTTTTGACTCCATTCAAGCCAAAGCAGAGAAGCTACAGGCAGCGAACAGTGGGAGAAGCAGATGAAGTGGAAGGTGACAAAAAATCATGTAGGAGGAAAGATGGAGCCAATTTTAGTTTGCTAGACTTGACCTCGGGGAAAAGGTTTGACTGCATTGATGAAAAGAATCAGAAAACTATTTACATTTTCTTTGAGACAACATGACTGTTTTGGGGGCGGGGTGGAATTGGCAGTACTCCAGTTAGTCTACAGAAATCTGTTCAACCCAGGCTTTCAGAGTTCAGCAGGGAATTTGCTGTCAAATGTTTCAGTTCTGATTCATGGTAAATTTTTACATCATTTGAAGGGAACTTGCAGATTAACTCAGAGAACATACATGTACAGGGAGTTGAAAAACATGTGTTAGAGTCTTAATGTGGGTAATCTCCTTTGTAGCACTGTAATACATACAGATACCTACAGATAGATATATAGATATAAAACACATTATAGTCAACTCGGGCTAACTACTGCATTTCTACAGCGGTCTTTTGTCTTTAGTTCCTTTTATTTGAAAAGTAATGTCTGTGAAATGGTTTCTTTCACTTGCAAAAAAAGAAAAGAAAATGAAACATGCAGCCCAAATATATAAAATCTTGCTGACACTTTATGAAGGCTTTCAGAAATAGGACTTTATATAAGGCACTTGCTTTGTCTGAAAGTATGCTCCAAAAGGACATTGCTCCACTTCAATCTTCATTTGTTATCCATCTTGGTGGATTCTGATGGACAGCTCACACTTGCAATCAAGCTTCTGCCTTCAAGAGTTGTCAGTTTGGGTCTGTAATATCATGGCAGAAGGTTCATTTGTCTTGTCAGAGTTCACAAGGCCACCAGAGCTTTATCTGTTGGCCCCTTCCCTTTCAAAACAATTCTGCCATGCCACTTGGATTTTGGCCTTGACTCCTGGGCATGCCCGTGTTGGAGGGGTGAGGCTCCTGCTCACCTTCTCAGTGGAAGGAGCTGAGGCTGAAAGAGACAAGAAAATGAAACTTGAAGATATTAATGTTTAAATTCCCAGACCAAGTTGCTGTGCCTGTCACTTTAGGCTTCTGAATTTCATTAGTGTTGACAGAGATGAACGACACCTCCTAATTGAGGGTTTGCACCTGCAGCTCGACAGCAGTGAATTCTTTATTGGCACTAGCTTAAGGCCCCTTTCCCGTGCCTGGTGTTCTGGGAGGTAGTGACTGTCTCCGTGGACCATGTCGTTGTAAGAGCACAATCTGGAGCATTAAGAAGTAAATGAGGCTGCAAACCAGCATCCAGAAAAAAAGTCTCCCTCTGTCTCTCTTCTTTCGTTCTTTTCCCTCTTGCTCCTTCTGTCTTGCTCTTACTTCTAGTATGCTGAAATGGTTTCATCCTTGCAAGAGAAGAGTATGAATGAGGTCAGAAGGAGGAAAAATAGGATATTTTTATAGCATAAAGTTTACGGTGGAAGGGAAAGACCAAAAGGATAAATATCTGAGTTGATTTAAAAGAATTTTTTATCATCTCCAGATGGTTTTTCTGTTCATCTATTTATATCTTTTTGCTTTATTAGTTGTTAGAATGAGATAGTTTTGTGTCAACATTATATCACCATGTCTATATGTGCAGCTCAACATAAAATCAATTTATATCAAGGAATATGATTTAATTATCTTTTATAGATTCATTTCACTAAAATTATTTTCAGGTAAGGTCAAAAGGGGTCACATTTCTATAGCTATCATTCTTTATAAGTACATCTCTCATTTTTATTGTATTAGAAAAGAATCATTGCTGACCTTTTAGATGATTTTTGGAGGCTGTAAATCACACAATGGGAGATTGTGCATCATTCTCCCTCAAAGCTGCGGTTGGATTTGAACCACCAGAGAGGCGCTGACTTTTGGTTAGCATCGTAATGACCTGCTGACTACACCACCAAAGTGCTTAGCCAAACAAAATACAGACCTATCATCTGAGACGTGACCTGTGAGGAAAGTACTCCTCAGAATAACCAACCATTCAGGACCAAAAGGGTAGCCTGTATCCTTAAAGAAAGGTCAGGAAGTAAGAGGAGACGGGCAACCAGAAACAGTAAGCTGAGAAGGATGTAAGGGAAAGTATTAGGAGCCAAGCCATAGCTGCCCCTTGCAGGGCTTTCAGAGACAGTAAATCATCCAGAAGGAGATTACCCATCCTTCTCCTGCAGAGCAACTGGTGGATTCAAAGCACACATTGAAGGGACTGCATTTCATATCACAAGACAAAAATGAGTACAAATTGTTGAATGAGGAACTAGTTTTCACTATAAACATCATCCAAACCACAGGAAAATATTCTAAAAGTATAATGGTGCCCAAAATGAACGCCTTAAACATTTTGCAGGAGTGCTGTTGTTAGGTTTCAGACACTACAATACTTTAAAAAAGCTATGAAATTAGACAAGTAACCAAGCAGTAGCCAGATAAAATGTAACCCTTTCAGGGACAAACTATTGCTTGAAAATGAGAGTTTAGATAAGGCGATGAGTCAGCACTTTGTCCTTAGTTCAAAGTGAACTACTTGCCAAGACTCTTCAAAGAAGTAGGGGGGAAAGATAATGTGTGGCTAGCATATTTCTTCAACAATCTCATCCCCTAAAACACAGTTTCTGAGAAAGAAAAAACCAGGTAAGTTTTTAAAAAATAGGTTGAATACATAGATTTTCATGTTTGCTTACTGTTGTAAATGAGAAGGGAAGTCTGGCAGCCAAGTCTATAGAGATTTGCATTGCTAAACCAAAGGTTTCTCAGGGTTGGAAACCCCCAGCAGCTCTGTGGGATAAAGATTGGATTGATAGCTTTTGAAAACCAGTGGAGGAGCAGCTCTGTTGGTTCCTACTAGCTGGCAATCAGTGAGTTGAGTAAATGAAAAAATCCTGTTTCTCCTGGAAAAATTAAGCATAAGGGAACTAACCAGGCACTTAAGATGTTTACGTACAGAATCTCACAATCATCACTTCCAGTGTCACTGGAGAAGAGATGATGTAGTGGGGAGAGAGTTGCACTGATGAACACAAAGGTGATGCCTCTCTGTCAGTTCAAATTCATGAGCAGCTCTGTGTGCAATCAACCCTTGTGCAATCTATAGCCTAAACCACCCCCCCAAAAAAAAGACAACAAAACCCAAACATGTTGAAAGGTCAGCTATGAATTCGTTATCATTCAAAGTTTAAGAGTGATGCCCACTATCACCTCTTTTATTCAATATTGTTTTGGAAGTCTTAGCAATAGCAATAAGA